>NC_138202.1:256542980-256748162 GCF_964194415.1 Vipera berus | reverse complement strand
ACATAGCTTTTATGTGAATTAACTTGATCTATTAATTGGGTTACATATATTTGTGCACATAAAAATCATGTGGAAATGTTCAGCTGTGTTTTGCCTGGGCAATAACATTGCATTCCCTTTTGGTTTCTGGGGCATCTGTATTTTTCCTTTATTTAGGATAAAATAGTTTTTTTTAAAAAGAGAGAGAGAGAGAGAAAGAGAGGTTATATGAGCCTACAAATTAAGCAAAAGGTGAGAGGGAGATTGGGAGACATGTTTTGAACAATTGAGAATACAATGTTTTTCAGGTGAGTTGTCAGCTTTCTAATATAGTTATGACTTTGCTTGCTGTTTACGATCTTTATTTTTCAACAGTTAAATGAAAATAAACTAAATACGCAGCTAGGTAACAATAAATGTAAGGTTAATTTTACATTGCACTTCAGTGAGGGGTATTGTGTTTTTTTCACATTCTCTCATTTGTAAGAATCATTGCCTAATTTCATTCAAAAAAAGAAAAGATGCCTCCTACCATCGTTGTTGTTGTTGTTAACTGCGAAGTTGTGTCCGACCCATCGCGACCCTATGGACAACATTCCTCCAGGCCTTCCTGTTCTCTACCATCTTCTGGAGTCCATTTAAGCTCACATCTACTGCTTCAGTGACTCCATCCAGCCACCTCATTCTCTGTTGTCCCCTTCTTCTATTGCCCTCAATCTTTCCCAGCATTAGGCTCTTCTCCAGTGAGTCCTTCCTTCTCATTAGGTGACCAAAGTATTTGAGTTTTAGCTTCAGGATCTGGCCTTCTAAAGAGCAGTCAGGGTTGATCTCCTCTAGAACTGACCGGTTTGATCGCCTTGCAGTCCAAGGGACTCGCAGGAGTCTTCTCCAGCACCATAGTTCAAAGGCCTCAATTCTTTGGCGCTCAGCCTTTCTTATGGTCCAACTTTCACTGCCATACATTGCAACTGGGAAGACCATAGCCTTGACTATACACACTTTTGTTGGCAGGGTGATGTCTCTGCTTTTTAGTGTGCTGTCTAGATTTGCCATGGCTTTCCTCCCCAGGAGCAAGCGTCTTTTAATTTCTTGGCTACAGTCCCCATCTGCGGTGATCTTGGAGCCCAGGAAAATAAAATCTGTCACTACCTCCATTTCTTCCCCATCTATTTGCCAGGAATTGGGAGGGCTGGATGCCATGAACTTGGTTTTCTTAATGTTAAGTTTCAACCCAAGTTTTGCACTCTCCTTCTTCACCCGCAACAAAAGGCTCTTTAGTTCTTCTTCACTTTCTGCCATTAGAGTGGTATCATCTGCATATCTTAGGTTGTTGATATTTCTTCCGGCAATCTTACTTACAACTTTTGATTCATCTAGCCCTGCCTTTTGATTCATCTAGCCCTACCATCATCTACCATCAAAATCCTACATTGTGAAGATATGCAAAATGGTCCCAGGCAATTATGTAGTTACATAGAGTGGACAGAAATTCCTTCTTGTCTCATGCTGGAACTTGGCCTATGACCTGAGGCATGAAATTTAATTACTGTAACCTTTTCCCCAATCTAGGCTTGCCTGGCTACAAATGTTATTAATGGTCATAAAATTATCCAGACATAGTACTTGACTCTTGAACTTCTGCAATGGTGACTTCCAGAGGATCCATATATACATACGCTAATGGGAAAAGGGAATGATGTTATTTTCCTCTCTCATTGCGCATGATGGATATGTAGTCATCAGTGAATTCTATCCTGATGATCCCAAAGTCTGGATAACCTTTCTCTGTAATATCTCTTTCACCCACTGAAACAGATCTTGGGGCACGTTAATGGTAGACCTTCTATATCCCAGCTGCTGGAGCTATACAACTCAGTGTTTGCATTGTGGCATGAGCACTAATCAATCAATAGAAAGCAGTGGTTACAGAAGAGCTAAGAATTGTGTTAGAGGATTAGATGTGAACAATGAAGTCAGGTAATGAAGCCAAAGAATAACAGCATCTCACTTTCCCTCCCATTTAAGTCCCCCTCTGATGTAAGCCTCTGTCCTTTGTAAGGCCCATATTTCTATTGGATATCTCTTCCCTGCTGAGGTTGATTGCTCTAAATCAGATGGGCACGGAGAGCCCAGACTTCTCAATAGTTCTTAGAACCCCTTCCTACTAACAATGAGGTGTGGCATGGTTTCCTGACATTTTGAGGCCAGAACATATTGGTTAAAAACTGTAGAAAAAGTTTCCAGATAGGCTTAATGTAGTTTTAGAAGAACAAAGAAAACCCTCAAACCTCTCTCCAAAATCAGGGAAAAGCAGAGCAGAAAAAAAGGAAAATTCTGCCCCTAGCATTGCATGAACAAGCTCCATCCAGCTTCTATTATCACCCTACTTACCACCCTGCAGTCCTGAAGTAACCAGATTCTCCAGTCCCCCAGCTCTAAATTACAGATCTATGGTGTACTGCATAGAATGGCCAATTCCTTTCTGGAAAGGCTTGCTATATGGTGAGCTGCTTTTCATGAAGCTGCATCATTCATCCACATGTTTTCATCAGTTTATTTCTGGCCAAAATTGACATTTCATATTTCCTTTAAAAAAAACCCTGAGGTCCTCAGGTAGGATTCCGATGCTCTAGAACAGGGGTAGGCAACCTTGGCTCTTTTATGACTCGTGGACTTCAACTCCCAGAATTCCTGAGAGTAAAGGGAGAGGTTTCCATCCTGAGCCATGCTGGGAGTTGAAGTCCATGAGTCATAAAAAAGCCAAGGTAAGCCTACCCCTGCTCTAGAATAAAGCAGGTGCTCCAGGTTCTGTAGTTCTTTAGCCACTATTCCTTTCCTTAGCACCAGTGCAGGACAAGTGAGAATTTCACAGAAAGTGTATTAGAAGACATCATACAATTATGAAAATATACAAGTGGTGAAAATCTCTACAAATGAGCCAGCAAATGTTTGAAAAATTCTTTAAAAAATATCGCTGGTTACAGCAAACCTCCTTTCCATGCTGAAGGGAATCGACAACTGGCAGATGACCTGAACGTTTTTTACTGTAGGTTTGAGAGGAAACCACTGCCAACTAACGCCACCATCTCCATCACAGGTACACCAACAACAGCCAAGCCTCCTACAACTGACCCCATCCCTTTGGGCCCCATAACTCTGGTGATCACAGAAAAAGATGTGTGAGATCTATTTCACAGACAAAACCAGGAAAAACACCAGGCCCAAAGTCACTCCTTCTTGCTTGAAAGCTTGTGCTGACCACCTGGCCCCCATCTTCACCCGCATCTTTAATAAATCACTAGAGATGTGTTACGTTCCTTCTTGCTTCAAACCCTCTATCATCCCAGTGCCAAAGAAACCCTCCATCGAGAAGCTGAACAACTACAGACCAGTTGCTCTAACATCCGCAGTTAGGAAAACCCTTTCAGGTGCTGGCCCACCTGAAAAGCATCATGGATTCACTGTTAGACCCCTTGCAATTTGCCTACTGAGCAAAAAGATCAGCAGATGATGCTGTTAATATGGCTCTGCACCACATTCTACAGCATCTTGAATCTCCAAGGACCTATGCAAGGGTCCTTTTTATAGACTTCAGCTCGGCAATCAATACTATCATTCCAGATATTCTTCTAACTAAACTGATTCAGCTAGCCGTGCCTGACCACACTGGTAAGTGGATCATAAGCTTACTAACAGACAGGAAGCAGCAGGTGAAGCTAGGCAAAATCACACCAGATACCTCTATAATTAGCACAGCCCCACTACCAGGGCTGTGTGCTGTCTTCACTTCTCGCTCTATACCAATGACTGCATCTCAAAGGATCCCTCTGTTAAAAGTACTGAAGTTTGCAGATGATACAACTGTGATTGGTCTCATTTGAGACAATGACAAATCTGCATACATACAGGAAGTTGAACAACTAGCCTTGTGGTGTGGCCAGAACAATCCTGAACTGAACATAGTCAAAACTGTAGAAATGATAGTAGGTTTTAGCTTAGTAGGTTTTAGTTTAAGCCCTCCTACTCTACCATCTCTTACAATACTGTACCACACCGTATCAACAGTAGAAACCTTCAAGTTTCTAGCTTCTATAATATCTCAAGACTTAAAATGGACACCTAACGTCAAAAATGTGATAAAAAAGCACAACAAAAAATGTTCTTCCTGTGCCAACTCACAATGCTCAGACTGCCCAAAAAGCTGCTGATACAGTTCTACAAAGGAATTATTGAGTCTGTCATTTGCACCTCTGTAACTGTCTGGTTTGGCACTGCAACCCAACAAGACAGACACAGACTTCAGTGGATAGTTAGAACTGCAGAGAAAACAATTGCTACCAGCCTGCCTTCCCTTGAGACCTGTATACTGCACGAGCCAGAAAGAGGGCTGTGAAAATATTTACAGACCCCTCACATCCTGGACGTAAACTGTTTCAACTTCCTTCCTCAAGATGACGCTAAAGGGCCTTGCACACCAGAACAACTAGACGTAAGGTCAGTTTTTTCCCCCCATGCCATCACTCTGCTAAACAACTAATCCCCACAACACTGTCAAACTTCCTAGTAGGGTTGTATTACTATTATCCTTCTCATTTTTCCTATTTTCTATTTCTTTATCTTCTTATGACTATAACTTTGTTGCTTGTATCTTACAATTTATATTAACTGTTTTATTTAGTATCCTAATATGATTTATTTATGTGTCGTGTGTGTGGGTTTCTTGGTTAACAAGCTCATTAGCTTCTTTAAAAAAAAACTAATTCGGTTTTATCCTAAATATGATGGTGGGGAGAGGAATATATTCTTGTGAAGGAAGCCAAAATAATTCTCCAAGGCAAAAAGACATTACAATTCTAGAAAATAAAATGTTTTCGTCCCAGGATATTAAGTTGTGAAAAACCTGTGCCATGCAATGAAGTTAGTTCTCAACTCATCAACATTTCTTTCAGGATTAGATTACACAATACACCTTACAGTACCACATTTTTTAAAAAAACAGTGTAAGACGTTATACAGTTCTTCTGAATGGATGCATTTCCAGGCAACACCCACTACTAAGGTTGAAGCATAGAGAGGGATAATTAACTTTATTTTCTTTAAAAATGCTTTTTTGCCCAAATAGCAAAAATACTTTATATAAGAAATGGGATAGTAGGTACAGCTTCAAGGGAGATATTTTCAAGAAGAAAAAGCACAACACGTTAAACTGAAATTTATTTTATACCTGCAGTGCAATTTGATCTGGATTGCAGTTTCTTTTTATTCATCATCTCAATAGTTTGCACATAATTTAAAACACATATGTAGATTGGTTTTTAGCTAATATTTGTTGGATAGCTGCTGATTTTGAAACACTTCTCCAAGAATACAGGTAAGGAAAAATAATTATCCCAGCCAAGAGCTATTTCCTTCTTTTTAAAAAAATATGCTTATAGTAATATACACTGATACATACACTGATATTTATACAAAGATGATTAGGGGTTGTTGTTAGTTGCAAAGTCATGTCCGACCCATCGTGACCCGATGGACAACGTTCCTCCAGGCCTTCCTGTCCTCTACCGTCTTCTGGAGTCCACTTAAGCTCACGCCTACTGCTTCACTGACTCCATCCAGCCACCTCATTCTCTGTCATCCCCTTCTTCTCTTGTCCTCAACCTTTCCCAGCATTAGGCTCTTCTCCAGTGAGTCCTTCCTTCTCACAAGGTAGCCAAAGTATTTGAGTTTCAACTTCAGGATCTGGCCTCCTAAAGAGCAGTCAGGGTTGATCTCCTCTAGGACTGACCGGTTTGATCACCTTGCAGTCCAAGGGACTCGCAGGAGTCTTCTCCAGCACCATAGTTCAAAGGCTTCAATTCTTTGGTGCTCAGCCTTTCTGATGGTCCAACTTTCACAGCCATACATTGCAACTGGGAAGACCATAGCCTTGACTATACACACTTTTGTTGGCAGGGTGATGTCTCTGCTTTTTAGTGTGCTGTCTAGATTTGCCATGGCTTTCCTCCCCAGGAGTAAGTGTCTTTTAATTTCTTGGCTGCAGTCCCTGTCTGCGGTGATCTTGGAGCCCAGGAAAATAAAATCTGTCACTACCTCCATTTCTTCCCCATCTATTTGCCAGGAATTGAGAGGGCCGGATGCCATGATCTTGGTTTTCTTAATGTTAAGGTTCAACCCATGTTTTCCACTCTCCTTCTTCACTCACAACAAGAGGCTCTTTAGTTCCTCTTCACTTTCTGCCATTAGAGTGGTATCATCTGCATATCTTAGGTTGTTGATATTTCTCCCAGCAATCTTAATTCCAACTTTTCATTCATCTAGCCCTGCCTTTCTCATGATGTGCTCTGCATATAAGTTAAACAGGCAGGGTGACAGTATACAGCCTTGCCAGACTCCTTTCCCAATTTTGAACCAATCAGTGGTTCCGTATCCAGTTCTCACTGTTGCTTCTTGACCCGCATATAGGTTTCTCAAGAGACAAATAAGATGGTCTGGTACTCCCATCTCTTTAAGAACTTGCCACAGTTTGTTGTGATCCACACAATCAAATGCTTTAGCATAGTCAATGAAGCAGAAGTAGATGTTTTTCTGGAACTCCCTAGCTTTCTCCATTATCCAGCGTATGTTGGCAATTTGATCTCTAGTTCCTCTGCCTCTTCAAAATCCTGCATATACTTCTCGTAGTTCTCGATCCAAATACTGCTGGAGTCTAGCTTGTAGGATTTTAAGCATAACTTTACTAGCATGTGAAATGAGTGCAATGGTGCGATAGTTTGAACATTCTTTGGCACTGCCTTTCTTTGGAATTGGAATGTAAACTGATCTTTTCTAATCCTGTGGCCACTGTTGAGTTTTCCAAATTTGCTGGCAAATTGAGTGTAGCACTTTTACTGCATTGTCTTTTAAGATTTTGAATAGCTCAGCTTGAATACTGTCACCTCCACTAGCTTTGTTGTTGCTCAGCTTTCCTAAGGCCTATTTCACTTCACATTCTAGGATGTCTGGCTCAAGGTCAGTGACCACCTCATCGTGGTTATCAGGGACATTAAGCTCGTTCTTGTATAGTTCTGTGTAATTTTGCCACCTCTTCTTAATCTCTTCTGCCTCTGTTAGGTCACTGCCATTTTGGTCCTTTATCATGCCCATTTTTGTATGAAACGTTCCCTTCATCTCTCCAGTTTTCTTGAAGAGATCTCTGGTCCTCCCTATTCTATTGTTTTCTTCTATTTCTTTAAGAAGGCATTCTTATCTCTTCTAGCTATTCTCTGGAATTCTGCATTCAGTTGGGCCTATTTTTCTTTTTCTCCCTTGCCTTATGCTTCCCTCCTGTCCTCAGCTATTTGGAAAGCCCTAATAAGCAGGCATATACATAGAATGAAGGCTATTGCTAAGCACATTGATTTGTGCTTTAGATTGTAAGCCGCCCTGAGTCTTCGGAGAAGGGCGGGATATAAATGGGATTAAAAAAAAGCTTCCTCAGATAGCAATTTTGCTTTCTTGCATTTCTTTTTCTTTAGGATGGTTTTAATTGCTACCTCTGGTACAATGTTGTGAACCTCCGTCCATAGTTCTTCAGGCACTCTGTCTATCAGATCTAATTCCTTAAATCTAATTGTCACCTCTACTGTATATTCATCAGGGATATGATTTAGTTCATACCTGAGTGGCCCAGTGCTTTTCCCTATTTCTTCAGTTTAAGCCTAAATTTTGCAATGAGAAGCTCATGGTCTGAGCCACAGTCAGCTCCTGGTCTTGTTTTTACTGACTGTATAGAGCTTCTCCATCTTTGGCTGCAGAGCACATAGTCAATCTGATTTCTGTGTTGACCGTCTGGTGATGTCCATGTGTACAGCCGTATCTTGGGTTGTTGGAAAAGAGTGTTTGCTATGACCATCGTATTCTCTTGACAAAATTCTATCAGCCTGTGCCCTGCTTCATTTTGTACTCCAAGGCCAAACTTGCCTGTTATTCCGGTTATCTTTTGGCTTCTTACTTTAGCATTCCAATCCCCCATGATGATAAGGACATCATTTTTTGGTGTTAGTTCTATACGGTGCTGGAGGGCTTCATAGAACCGGTCAGTTTCATCCTCTTCAGCACCGGTGGTTGGGGCATAGACTTGGACTACTGTGATATTGAATGGTTTGCCTTGGATTCGAATTGAGATTATTCTGTCATTTTGGGGATTGTATCCCAGTATTGTTTTTCCTACTCTTTTATTGATTATGAAGGCTACTCCATTTCTTCTGAGGGATTCTTGCCCGCAGTAGTATACCTGATGGTCATCTGAATTAAATTCACCCATTCCTGTCCATTTTAGTTTGCTGATTCCTAAGATGTCAATGTTCAATCTTGTCATCTCTTGTTTCACCATGTCCAGCTTTCCTTGATTCATGGATCTTACATTCCAGGTCCCTATGGAGAAAAAATCTTTACAGCATCGGACTTTCTTTTCGCCACCAGACACATCCACAGCTAAGCGTCCTTTCGGCTTTGGCCCAGTCGCTCCATTCTTTCTGGCGCTACTAGTACTAGCCCTCTGCTCTTCCCCAATAGCATATTGGACGCTTTCTGACCTGAGGGGCTCATCTTCCAGCGTCATATCTTTTTTTCCTTTTGGTACTGTCCATGGGGTTTTCATGGCAAAGTTACTGGAGTGGGTTGCCATTTCCTTCTCCAGTGGATCACATTTTGTCAGAACTCTTGGCTATGACCTGTCCATCTTGGGTGTCCCTGCACAGCATAGCTCATAGCTTCATTGAATTATGCAAGCCCCTTCACCACAACAAGGCAGTAATCCATGAAGGGGATGATTAGGGGACTGGAGGCTAAAACATATAAGGAACGGTTACTGGAATTGGGTATGTCTAGTTTAATGAGAGAAGGATGTGGGGGGACATGATAGCAGTGTTCCAATATCTCAGGGGCTGCCACAAACAAGAAGGAGTCAAGCTATACTCCAAAGCGCCTGAGGGCAGGACAAGAAGCAACAGATGGAAACTAGTCAAGGAGAGAAGCAACCTAGAACTAAGGAGAAACTTCCTGATAGTTAGAACAATTAACCAGTGGAACAACCTGCCTCCAGAAGTGGTGAATGCTCCAACACTTGAAGTCTTTAAGAAGAGACTGGACAGCCATTTATCTGAAATGGTATAGGGTTTCCTGCCTGAGCAGGGGGTTGGACTAGATGACTTCAAAGGTCCCTTCCAACTTCTTTATTATTATTATGTAAAAATGCAGATGCATATAGTAGTTTCACCATAGTGCTGTATTTAATACACAGAAATAAATATAGCAAAGTATGGGATGAAGAATTAATTTTATAAGTACATGCTTTGCAAGTATATACATAATATACATGCATTTACAAATATATATTTTCCCTCTGATTTTACCATGTTGCAGTAATAAAAATCTCAAATTTATACTAACATTCAGCTTCTGTAGACCAGAAAAGATAACATTTCATTCACTTTGAGATATACAGTAAGTACATAGTAAATACTAATGTCGGAATAGCCAAATAATTTATTTGGCCCAATTTTGTAAACAAATTTTACATCAACTCATCCTTCTTTATATCAGAAGTTATAATTTCCTACTTAAGAAACAAATAAAATGTATGATATAAACATACTCAAAAATATAGATATGTGTGTTTGTAATAGGAGAAATTGTTTTTTTAAAAAAACGCTGCTTCTTTAGAAGAAAATACAACACATTTGGTGTAACTTTTACCTTTCACTCATGCACACTGCTTAACGTCTGCAAAAATAGAGAAATCAAGCAAAATGATCATAAATAAGTGATTAATTAGAATAACACAATACAGATTAAGGAAATTGAGGATATAATTAATTAATTAATACAGATTGAGCAGCTGTGGTGGCACAGTGATTAGAATGCAGTATTGCAGGTTAATTCTGCCGGCTGCCAGGAGTTTGATCCTGACAGGTCTCAAGGTTGACTCAGCCTTCCATCCTTCCAAGGTCAGTAAAATGAGAACCCAGATTGTTGGGGGCAATAGGCTGATTCTGTAAACTCCTTAGAGGGGGCTGTGAAGCACTTTGAAGGGGTATATAAGTCTACTGTAAGTGCTATCACTATTGCTAATCCCTTTTGTATTAATCAAATCTGGGAGACTAACACAGTTTTCGGCTGTGCACTATCTGTGCCTCTCTTAAATTTGTTCTGGATTATCCCTGATCCTTTTGAGCATTATGCGGATGTGCGAGGAGTTGCAGAGCAATTTATTCTGCCAAAAAATTCTGATCCACTGGCTGACTATCCATTATCAACATAGGCATAATAATGACATTTACTATATTTTCAATTCATTGTACAATTAGCAGGTATCATTTCCTTTGTAAGAAACAGCTACATCTCGATTTACAACCATTCATTTAGTGACTATTCTAAGTTGCAACAACACTGAAATAAGTGACTCATGAGCACTATACCATACCCGCAGTCGCATAATCAAAATTCAAGGGCTTGAGAGTCAGCATGAATTTACAAAGGTTGCAGCATCCTGGGATCTGCAACCTTCCTATTTCGCTTCCAACAACCAAAATCAATAGAGAAAGCTGAATAACAACTGCAGTGATTCACTTAACAGCAAGCAAAAAAAAAAAAGTTTGTAAAACCAGGTATGACTCACTTAATAACCACCTTGATTAGCAGTAGAAATTCAGGTCCCAGTTATGATCAGAAGGATTACCTCTAGGAGTTTTGATTAGATTTGACTAAATCTTAAGCGGGGGAAAAAGTGAGATGATTTGGACTGAATCTGCTATCATGAGAAGGAAACTAGGTTTGCCTTGAATTGGCTCTGTTCCAGTTCAGAATTTCAGCAAGGTTCCAGCCTTGAGTTACATCTTTGATTATACTAATCAACTTGCTTTCTTGCCCCTTTAATATGGGGTGGGGAAGTAGGGTAGCTTTCATTTTATGCCATGGTGGGGAGGGGAGAGGAAAGGGAGCAATGGAAATTACTAGATTTTATTGATGGTCAGCTGTTCCTTCAATGCAGTGATCCGAGTGATTAATATACCAGAACCAGCAAAATCACAAGTGACTATAATGATTTGCTACAGTATGAATAGATATTACTACATTCTAATTACTAGATTATTGCTTTCTAAAATTGTATTAATTATTTGAAAATTTATTCAATTCTCTATAAGCAAATAATTTACCCATGTTTCCCCAAAAATAAGACCGGGGGTTTTTTTCTTTCGTTTTTTTTCCCTTTTTTTTGGCCTCCAAAAGAGGCACCAGATCTTATTTTCAGGAGAAGTCTTACTCAACTTCAGCAGTCCCATCCAGCCGCTCCACTTCTTCTGGGGCCAAAGGAGCAGCTTCATTCTACAGCTGCATTTCGGCCTGCATTTAGCAGTCAGGCCTTTCTGGAAGGCCTATGTAGCCGAGTACTGAGCTATGGATTCAATCCATAGCTCGGTCCTCGGCTGCAGAGGACTTGCAGAACCAAGCTATGATGGTATGACTGAGAAATGCAGGCCTGGCTGTAGAAGACACCTCAGAAGAAGTGGGCCAGCGAGGAAAGGCCTGGCTGCAAGGTAAGTGGGTGCAGGGAGCGTGGGACAGATCCACCCTCCCACCCTAGCTTGATTTTTGAGTGTGTGCCTCACCCCAAAACTAGGGCTTATTTTTAGGGTAGGGCTTATATTATCCCCACCCCCAAAATCAAGCTAGGGGTTATTTTGGGGGTAGGCCTTACTTTCAGGGAAACTCAGTAGTACTAGTTTAATCAGTAGTGAATTTTTAAATTTCCATCCCAACATTTCCCCAAATCAGTTCTATTGCATTCAGATTTCTGAAGGAGAATCATTTTTCCCTACAATGTGCTTCCCTTTTTTATAAAATACTTTTGTCAGTGTGTCTGAAATATGACATGTCATTCACCACTGAAATTCATCTACAAATTTTATCAAAGTTTGAAGGAATCAAAGTTCAAGCATATTTTTTTAAAAAAAATCAAAACTTAAATAAAAGTTGCTGTACTTGAAAATTCTAATTCTTCTTTCAGAAATTTAAGGGAAATTTGATAGGCTTAGATCCAGGTCCAGAAAGTAGGGTTGAATTGTTCCAAATTAAATAAGGGGATATCCAAGGCAAGCTTGCAGAATTGAGTCTGTGCACACCTGTCTTATAAAGTACAGGGAGGCAGGGAGGGAGAGGGAGAGGGAGAGAGAGGGAGAGGGAGAGAGATGAATATAGATAGATATAGGTATAATACAGCCAACATTTCAGAATGTTGTTAACATATATGAGTGTCAAAAACATGTTCATCTTCCAAAATGTAACTGAAAATAAAGAGTGAATCAGTGTGGAACTTTCTGAGAATAAAACAAGTATTTATATTTATTTATTTATTTATTTGGATTTATATACCGCCCCTCTCCGAAGGGACTCGGAGTACATAGGTTGGGGTTTTTTTTTTTGCTAATTTATAAGTGAGAGACAAACTGTATATTGTCTATTCAATTCCTGCCATGAAAATAGATATCAGTATCTTGCCTTATTGATAGGACTATGTGAATCATCTCAAAATTCATCATAAATTATAGATTAATTATTTATTGTTAATATCATTAATTATTATTGCCATCCTAAATCTGTCCACTGCAGGATAAAGGTCTCTTTGTTGCAGGTGATGGACCATAATCTACCAGGCTAATCTGATGTGGATTGATAGATAAATGAACACACACACACACACACACACACACACACACACACACACACACACACACACAGAGAGAGAGAGAGAGAGAGAGAGAGAGAGAGAGAGAGAGAACACAATGTCTGCTCTAACTTTAATGCTATATGGCCCATTCCCATTTATATGACATTAACTTTAGTGAACTGAATAGAGCTTCTGATTGGACACGTATAAAATTTCAGTGTTAATAATGCAAATTACTATTTCTCCTTTTTTCCCCCAATTGCAGACTGCAACCCATTTGCCCTATTGAAGGCCGATTTGGAATCCATGGGCAAGATGAAATCCCACTCAGAGCTCTACAGTTTAAGCGTGGATTGTTGCATGAATTCCGAAAGGGTAATGCCAGCAAAGAGCAAATTCGACTTCACAGTTTGGTCCAGCAAATCCCCAAGGCCATAATCATTGGAGTAAGGAAAGGAGGAACTCGAGCACTACTAGAAATGCTAAATCTTCATCCAGCAGTGGTCAAAGCCTCTCAAGAAATTCACTTCTTTGACAACGATGAGAACTATGCCAAGGGCATTGAGTGGTATAGGAAAAAAATGCCATTTTCATATCCTCATCAAATAACCATTGAGAAAAGCCCTGCATACTTTATCACAGAGGAGGTCCCTGAAAGGATTTATAAAATGAACTCATCCATCAAATTACTGATCATTGTCAGGGAACCCACAACAAGAGCTATTTCTGATTACACTCAGGTGCTGGAGGGAAAGGAAAGGAAGAATAAAACCTACTACAAATTTGAAAAGTTGGCCATTGATCCTAACACCTGTGAGGTGAACACTAAATACAAGGCAGTAAGAACCAGCATCTACACCAAGCATCTGGAGAGATGGTTAAAATACTTTCCCATAGAACAGTTTCATATTGTTGATGGTGATCGTCTTATTACAGAACCGCTGCCAGAACTCCAGCTGGTAGAAAAGTTCTTAAATCTTCCTCCAAGGATAAGTCAATATAATTTGTATTTCAATGCCACCAGAGGGTTTTACTGCTTGCGATTTAACATTGTCTTTAACAAGTGCCTGGCGGGAAGCAAAGGACGCATTCATCCAGAGGTAGATGCCTCTGTCATTACCAAATTGCGCAAGTTCTTTCACCCTTTCAATCAGAAATTTTACCAGATCACAGGGAGGACATTTAACTGGCCCTAAGATAAACTTCCTACAACACTGTGTGTTGCACCTGGAGATATGCAACCGTATCTCTATTAGAGTATATAAAAAAATATGCACTTTTCATAATCTCAGTTATCAAAGTAATCTTTTTTTTTCATGCGTACTTGTACATATGCAGTGTGTGACCAAATATAAGATGGGATCAATTTTTCTACAGAACATGTGTAACATGGAATTTACTCTCTGCATAATTGCATCATTTTATGCTGTACAATTAAATGAGAAAATGTCATTTAAAGAAATTAACTCAGCTACTCAGTTCAAAGGGTCAGCACTCTATTTGCTCCATAAAATTTAATATTAAATGTGGCTGGAGAGAGGGCAGAATATTGCTTTAAAATTCATTGCGATTCTAATTCACTGCAATTAGAATTCATTTTTGAAAAATCTGCAATGCAATATTGTATTTCTAAATATTGTTTAGAAATATTATATTTCTATTATAACATATTTCTAAAAGAATATTGGCCCTTTAAAAAGAATACTTTTATGCTGCAGGCTTGTATTGGCTTATCACTGCACCCTAGGAAGCCTCTATTTTGGTAACAAGAAGAGGCCAATAACATTTTTATGAACAATTCTCACTACTTCCATGAATTGGGGTGGGGAAAATTATGCCGATTAAATGGATGAAAAGCCAGTATAGGTTTGCTGTATGATTATACCCTATATGATGCTAAGTTCTTTTGAAAAATATTTTCCTAGTGTTGAAAAGAAACTTTCTCATGCAATCAACATAGTTTCAAATTTCCTGTGGTGAGTTTGCACTATTGTTTTTAATTGTATGGATCATCTTGGCACTTAGAGCATGTCGATCATGTGTCAAAACAGAAGTCTTTTTTCTCCCTTCTATGCTTGTATGTTGACAAAAATTTGATGTACATATTGTATATTGTTTGTAAATACTGGTTTCACACTAAGTAATTCTATTTTGTAAACTAAATATGGCTATTTAATTTATTGTGAAAATTAAATTTATTGTGGTATTTAAAATGGAATGGATTAAAATTGCTATATGTGCAATTTGCTTTTTGTTTTTCTTCAGTGGATGTCTGATGATCCTATGATGTCTCATTATCTCAAACAGCAAGCTTTTGATTGAAACAATTCACAAGTTCAGCTGGAGTCAAGGTCTGAGTAACTTGATTGAGTAATATTCAAAGATATGCAAATCCACCATTAAGTTGGTAATCCATAATGACTGCATTGTTGTCAGGTATATTTTTAGCTGTGTATGTAAAAAGAAGACTGTATACTATGCAAAAATATCAAACAAGTATCATTAGTTCTGCAGCTGTAAGAGCATTACAAATGGAAGGCTACCAAAAATGTTTTTAAAATGTTATTATTCCTATAATAAGATGATGGTGCTTATATGGAACTTTTCTGCTTCCATGAATCATATCCATAGGTGCAAGTGGAGGCTTATGTTTAAGGCAATTTATTATAACAGTTTAGGAAACTGGATTTTGATGAGAGCGCTGCCTAGGATGAATTGGAAAACTCATTGTACTTACTGAAGCTCAGGGTTTCATCATCAAATCACATTCATTCCAATTCTTCAAGGTTTTTTTCACTGATTTCACTAGAAAACTAGGTTAAAACAGACTTACAATGAAGTAAAGATGAGTGAAATCACTAGGACATAGGGTCTATGGTTTTTAAAAAAGGCTCATTGGGGGGGTTTGATTCTATGGGAATGAAGAAAGAAGGATCTGATGCACTTAAAGGAATGGAAATGTCACTGGGTAATGGTTGCAAAAAAATAGCAACCCCATTTGGCATGGCTACATGTTAACAATTTAAGCCTTTTGCATTTGTGCGTATTCCTCACGCGTACATAAGCTAAGTAAAATACACAGAAGTTCCAAAAGTAGTTTGTAACTACTGCATACTCTAGTAGAGGAAAATAACATTTCAAGAATACTTGAGCTATTAGGTTTTCTTTAGATTATCACCACTGTGTTCATAACATCAAGAAAAGCAAAGAATGTAAATGCAAATCAAGTTTAATTTAACTGATTTGTAAAGTGTAAGGTATTTCAGAGAAAGAAACAGGTAATTTTCTATGTGTCTATATGCAACTGATCTCTAGGCAATGAGAAACTAATGGAAGTTATTCTTTTAACCTAAAATTAGATGTAATGTACATGTTAAAATACATTTTAATTCAAATCAATCAACTCAGTTAATGAACTGAATAATCATCTCAGTTAATTCACAGAGAATCACATGCAACTGAGGATTGTTAAGAGGGAACTGCCAGAGGAGCTGATGTGATTCCAATCTTCAAGCAGAGGAAAAAAGTAGATCCAGGAAATTACAGACAAATCAGCTTAACATCAACATCTTGGAAAATCTTGGAAAAGAACACCAAGCAGCAGATTTGTGAGCGTCTAGAAATGACCAGAAGCCAATATGGGTGTATTAAAAAAAAAAGACTACATCAGACAAATTTTATTGCCTTCTTTGATAAAGTGACTAAATTAATGGATCAGGGAAATAGCAATAGCACTTTTCACTTACATACTGCTTCACAGTGCTTTGCACCCCTCTCCAAACGGTTTACAGAGTCAGCGTATTGCCCCCAACAATCTGGGTCCTCATTTTACTGACCTCAGAAGGATTGAAGTCTGAGTCAACCTTGAGCCACTCAGAATTGAATTCCTGGAGTGAGCAGTGAGTTAGCCTGCAATACTGCATTCTAACCACTGCACCACCATGGCTCTTATCTATGTTAACTATATCCAAATGCTGTGGATATAATTTACTTGGACTTCAGAACAGCATTTGATAAAATAGACCACAGTCTACTTCTTAATTAGATGGAACAATGTGGGATAGAAAGTAACACCACCAGGTTGATACTCGGTTGACCAACTACATTTAGCATGTAGTCCTTAATGGAACTACGTCTATGTGGAAGGAAGCTTGCACTGGGGTAGCTCAAGGTTCAAACTTAGTCCCAGTGCTCTTCAAAAACTTTATAAATGATTTAGATGAGGGGATAGAAGGGGTGCTCATCAGATTTACAGACAATACCAAACTGAGGGCAATTGCCAATACTTTGGAAGATTAGACTCATCTTCCAGAAGGATCTTGACAGATTTGAGCATTGGGCCTTTCCAACAAGATGCAGTTCACTGATGAGAAAAGCAAGGTTTTAGGCAGGAAAAAACAAATGCACAGGTACAGGATAGGCAGTACCTGGCTCCAAAGTAATATTGAGAGGGACCACTTAAGCATGAGCCAGCAATGTGCTGCAGCTGCAAAAATAAAAATAAAAAATGCTAATGCAATCCTAGGCTACATTAACAGAGGGACAGCATCAATATCACAAGTGACAGTACCACTCTGTACTGCACAAGTGAGGCCACACTTGGAATACTGCATCCAGTTTTGATTGCCACAATGATTAGATGTGTATTAGAAGATGGGTGGAGAGGCAGCAAAGGCTGTAAAGAGCTCCTCCAAAAGTAAAAGTTTTATTTTATTTTACTTTATTTTTATTTTAACTTTTTAACCTCTTAATATTGTATTTTAACCTACCCCTTTTTAACTTTTTAAACCCATTTTAAACCCATTTTAACCTTTTAAACCACAGTTTTAAACTTATTTTTAAACCTGTTTTAACAAACCTGAATGGGGAAAAGAAGGAAGAGACAGCACTCTGCAGCAGAAAGTATATCCAAGCCTTTGAAGCAGCAGAAAATGGAGGATTATATTGCAAACAGACAGTCTGCTCCAGTAAGTAACTCATTCGCAGGCACCTTATCAGATAAATTTAATTTATGTGACTCATTGGAATGGGACTTACAAACTGAACTGGAGAGCAGACAGCGTGTGGAGTTGTCCTCCTCCCTCTCGGAGAATGGCTCCCCTCCTTGGAATCCGAAAACAGCCTTTTTTACACAGGAGGGAGATGTAGCAAATTTGAAGGGGGAAAATGTGACAGACTTCCTCTCTAGACAATGTTTGCTTACAGCTCAAACTGTAAACTCAATATATGATCTCTTGTCAATTGTCATAAATAAGGTCGACTGCCTGAAAGAATCTTTTGCAAAGTTTGTTAGGAGCCACCCAAATACTGTAGAAGGACTTGGGAGGATAACCATGGACAGACATGGGATGGCTAACTCAGAAAATGAAACTAGAGAAGGATCTTGTTCTCCTCCCAAACATTTGAACACCTACAGAGAAAACACTCAGGCAAAGGTCTAAGAGATGACCAATATAACTACAGTCTGCAAACTAACCAGGTTACTTTGCAAATTTATGACAAGAGAGTAAATAGAGGGCATTGGAGCAATAGAAAAGCTATTAGGCTGTCCCTGAGCCAGCTGCTCCACTGTGAATTCACTCTGATAGATCTACTACATGCAGAGTGGCTGCCAGCAAGAACACAATGTATGAGAATTCTCCTATCATTCAAGCAGCCCACAATTCCCTCCATGCTCTTCAAAATGAAGCCCTTTCTGAGCATCTTCTCAATATTTCCAATAAGGGTCTTTTGCTCAGAAAAAGTGTGCCCACTCCTGAAACAGCGTCACCAAGAGGGAACTGTCGCTTTAAATCTAGGCTGCAACAGCCCTCACACTACTAAGCCTGAGGCTGCTGCAACTGAACTGATCCTGAGAAAGCAAAGAAGCAATATACGAACTGTGTTACCCACAGCTGCAGGAACTGCTGAGGATGTGCCAGAGGAAATGTTGATTGACCTATTCAGTGCATTGCCAGAACCTGAGCAAGTTAACATCATTCAAAGATTGGATGACCTAAAAGAGGCACTGACAACAACTCAATCTACAGCAAAGCCTCTATTTAATTTGGCTCCACTAACCACACAACCTTGTGACAAGATATTTAATCAACGATCTGCCTTTACCTCAACAGTAAAAAAAAGGTGTTGTCACACAGGCTGAGAGTGGGGTAACTGCACTGAATGACCCAGCCTCTGAGAAACAACTGAAAGACAAAGGGCTTCATCACACAGTGCCCCCTAAGCTGACAAACAGTAAGGACATAATCCAGTTTACATCCTCATTTGATTTAGAAGTTCCCACAACATCTTTCCACAAGATGAACCCTCAGCCATGCCCCTCCAAAAATGACATAAATCTACATTTATAGACTTAAGCCAGAGTACCTGCCCATTGGAAAGAAAATCATTCTTGGAGCAAG
The DNA here is from genome assembly GCF_964194415.1 of Vipera berus. Classification (NCBI taxonomy): domain Eukaryota; kingdom Metazoa; phylum Chordata; class Lepidosauria; order Squamata; family Viperidae; genus Vipera; species Vipera berus. The sequence continues at coordinate 256,729,076 of NC_138202.1, read as the reverse complement.
AGCAGAGGCACACTGGCAACCGAGATATAGAGGAGCAACAAGTTCTGCAACCCATGAGGAGAAATATCGAACCTCACAACAACTGTGTTTATATGGGAAGCTTAGATGATATTTTATTTTTTTTATTTTTTTTATTTTTAATTCCATTTATATCCCGCCCTTCTCCGAAGACTCAGGGTGGCTTACAAGCTTAGCAGTAGCCTTCATTCTATGTATATGCCTGCTTATTAGGGCTTTCACACACACCCCTAAGCGGCATTATTACAAAGTCAGCTTATTGCCCCCAACAATCTGGGTCCTCATTTTACCTACCTCGGAAGGATGGAAGGCTGAGTCAACCTTGAGCCTGGTGGGATGCGAACCTGCACTAATTGCAGGCAGCTGGTGTTACTTAAGGAGGCATTAGCCCACTGCTCCAATGTCAAGTTGACATCTGGCATTTTTACCATCTCCAATGTTTTTTTACCAGCTCCAATGTCAAGTTTTTTTACCAGCTCCAATGTCAAGTTGACATCTGGCATTTTTACCATCCAATCAACCAAGTCAGACAACCTTGCCTCTGAGAACCCCATACAGTTGATGACCTGGAACATAGCTGGCTGGAAAGGGATGGTTGATGGTGGACTAATGAGCTTTCTCTCTAGATTTGACATAATAGCCTTTCAAGAAACCTGGCTAACTGAAGTGGATGAACCAGTACAATTGCCAGGCTTTCAGGGATGGGCCTCCCCAGCCCTAAAAACAAAGAACAAAGGGAGACCCTCTGGTGGGCTATGCATTCTTATAAAGCAAGAGTTGCAATGGCAGGGAGAGAAATTATATAACGAAGATAAGTATCCATACTTTCTAGCTGTCAAATTTGAATATGACCAGTTTGAGTTAAAATTGGTAAATGTGTACATTCCTCCAAGCACATCCCAGCACTATAATACTGAATATTGGATGGGCTTGGAAGTTATCTTAGAAGATATTTCTATACTGTACCCTCAGTCCATAGTGGTATTATTAGGAGATCTGAACACTAGACTGGGTCCCTCTCTGTATGACCTTGCCCAGAAGAAAGGAATCCCAGGGGAGTTCTTTGATAACCATCCTCAGTGGCTCTCGAGAGACTGTAAAAGTAATGCCGCTGGCCTGCTCCTAGTCTCCTTAATTTTTAAGGCTAATCTCCAAATTTTGGGAGGTAAGGACAAGAATTATACATACCCTTATACATACCACTCAGCCAATTCAAGTAGTGTACTGGATCTCTTTTGTGTGTCTAGAGATAAGGCTGACCTCTTCTCAGAGGTCACAGTACACCTTAGTGACAATAGCGATCATCAGCCTGTAAGTGTGACATTGCGAGGCCGCTCAGATTTAAGACCATATAACATGGCTGACAGATGGCTCACCAGAAAGGTAGAGGTGACCCAAAATAAAAGGTTAATTTGGGCCAAAGTTGATACTAAGGCAATATTAGAATGCCTTAAAACAGAGAATGCTACTAAGTGGGCTAGAACAATATAGTCATCTACTACTGACTGGATGTCTGCCTTCAATGCATTCTCCAATCTTTGTAACACTGAAGAAACACCTAACAGCTAAACCTACTACAAAAAGAGCCCAAGTGGGTAGACCTCGCTGGTTTGATCCTGATTGCCAGCGACAGAAAAAGAAATTGAAGGCAGCCACGAGGTTTGCCCAGAGGAATCCTACTGCCCATATACAAGCTAAGATGCTGCACACAAGAAGGGAATATAAAAAAAACTATAACATTAAAGAAAAAATGTTTTGCCATTTCAATCTGGTCAGAACTTGAGTTGGCTGCCAGAAGTCATAATTCAGTATTATTTTGGCACTCTGTAGCAGGTATCCTGAAGGAACGGAGATTTGCATTTGACATACCAATCTCTGCCGCGGACTGGGAGAATTATTATCAGTGCTTGTTTGCCCCCACCGAACCGGTAAATAAATTATTTTTAAACAGTGATTTGGTAAATCCTAGAACTCTCCCCCCTTGGCCACCAGTCTCAGAAAAGGAGATACAGTCCATCATTAAAAGCTTAAAGAGCAATAAAGCCCCAGGCAAGGATTTTTTACCAGCAAAATTATTTAAGAAATTTCCCAACTGGTGGGGCCCTGTATTAGCAGGTCTTTTTACACACATAAATAACACCTGCCATATACCAGATGGGTGGAAGATGGCAATAGTTGTCCCCATATATAAAAAGGGGAATAAAAAGGATCCTAGTAATTATAGGCCCATCAGCCTGATTGACATTGTAGCAAAAATATATGCTAGGTACCTTTTGAACAGAATTGAAATCTGGGTAGAGGAAAACAACATCCTCACAGAAGAACAAGCAGGTTTTAGACAAAACAGATCTACTATTGATAACTGCTTTGTCTTGAACCATCTAATTGCCAAATATGCCTATAAGAGGAGACCCGTTTGCTGCTTTTATAGACCTTACAGCAGCATTTGATATGGTAAATAGAGACGTACTATGGAGTAAATTGACATCTCTTAAAATAGAACCCAGACTACTGGCTTTGATTAAAGCCCTTTACACAAGTACCTGTTTGAGGGTGCGGTATGGGGTTAATGGGGCCCTGACTAACAGGATTCACACAAATAAAGGGATAAGGCAAGGGTGTATCCTGGCCCCATTATTATTTAATTTATACATCAATGACTTGCCAGGGTTAATGAAGGATACCATGGTACACATGCCAATGATCCTAAATACTTACTGTAACAGCTTGCTTTATGCTGATGATATGATTTTATTATCATACTCACAAGTAGGATTACGTAGGCTATTAAGAAGATTCAGCTCTTATTGCCAGGATAACTCCCTAATCATTAGCAAATCTAAATCGAAAATAATGGTGTTTGGAAGAAACCATCAGAGACATAAGTGGCAATTAGATGGTGAACCAATTGAGCAGGTTAATACCTTTGTATATTTGGGAGTAACTTTTTCCAAGACTGGATCTTGGGCCTGTCATCATCAACGGAGTACATTTAGAGCAAAAGCCTGTTTGAATTTATTGCTCAAACTAAAGAACCATAGTTACCCAGGGTCCCTAGCTCCATTACTCAAGGTTTATAAGGCTAAGGTTACGACAATGCTCTTGTATGGAGCAGAAATTTGGGGTCTTTACTCAACCACAGTTTTAGAAAAAACACAGTCCCAGCATTTGAGATGTATTTTGAGTGTAGATCCAAGAACATCTGCTGCAGCAGTTAGAGCTGAATTGGGAATTCATACAATTCAGGCATTATCTAAAATTAGAGCTTATAACTACTGGTGCAAAGTTAATGAAATGGAGACTGATAGACTCCCCAAATTATGCCTACTAGAGCAAATAAAACTACAATCACAAATCTCCTGGATCATCAAACTAACAAATTTTGTAAGAAGCTGTGACCACCATTTGAGACCTTCACAGCTGGCTTCTAACAAGCAAACTCAATGGGGAAGCCAGCAAAACTTGCAAGTCATGGTGATGTGACATTGCACTTAATGACCATGGTGGTCTGCTTAATGATTAACTGACATTGTAAGACAGGTGTGGTCATGTGATGTGTCACTTAATGGCTGCATCACTTAACAACAGAGTTGACAATTGCACTTGTTAAGCAAGGACTACTTGTATGTTGTAAAAATAAGTAAAAAAAACATATGTAGAAAATAGTTTTATGCATACAAAGAGATATATTTCAGTAGGTATAAAATTTCTTTTAGCATTTCGGCTTCCTACCAGTGATGAACAATCAGCAATTATTCGCTAACCCCCAAAAATGAATAGAATAAAATATGGTAGAAGGTGATGATGCTTACAAAAGAAAACAGATTGGCTTTTCTTATTGTACATGATAAATTTACCAGCGCTAAATAAAAATAGCTCTAGAAATCTATTACAGGTGGCCCGCAACTTACAAAAGTTCATTTAGTGACAATTCAAAGTTACAACGGCACTGAAAAAAGTATCTAATGACCATTTTTCACACTTACAACTGTTGCAGCATCTCTGTGGTCACATGATCAAAATTTAGATGTTTGGAAACTGACTCATATTTATGACAATTGCAATGTCCTGGGATCATGTGATCACCTTTTGCAACCTTCTGACCAGCAAAGTCAATGGGGAAGCCAGATTCACTCAACACCTGTGCTACCAACATAACAATGCAATGATTCACTTAACAACTGTGGCAAGGAAGGTCATAAAATGAATCAAAACTCACTTAAATGTCTTTTCATCTCAATTGTGGTCATAAGTCGAGGACCTCTTCTATATTAATTATATTACATTAATTATATTAATTATATTTAATTACATTAAATTACATTATATTGTATTATAATTCACACATACAAACACATCCAATTAAAAGTTGCTCTGTCAATTAAAACAGAGCAATGTGACTGAACAGCTGATTGTTTAGAAAGTACAGGTAATCCTTGCTGAATGACCAGATGCAATTATGACTTTTTTTTCCCCCATAAACTCGGCTTTTTGGTCAGTTTCCAGCAAAAAAAAAACACCCATAGGAATGCACTGACTTGCTTAATGACCCCTGCACTCACTTTATGACCATGTCACTCACTTAACTACCACAAAAAAAATTGTAAAATTAGGTCAGTCACAAGGATGCCTCAATTTGCAACTGTCATATCTTCATGGAAAGTCCAGGCTCCAAATGATTCTATAATACAAATGATTCTACAATACTCAGAAGAGGGGTTGCAGGAATTCATTTAATACATGAACACATTTTCCACCTGTTAGAGGTGTAGAAACCACTCCACGTAAGACTACGTAAATGCAAATGTTTGAATCAGAACACATGATCCATAGGTTTTTATGTACGGTGTTTTTTTCCCCAGCATCCTGAGATCATGCCATCTAAAATACTGTAGATCCACAAGTTTTCTGAATGAATATTGATCAAAAAAGCATAGGGCATAATCATCTATTGTCTTTTGCTTGTTGTTCATGTAAATCTTTTTTGTATGTGTGCCCTCTTGTGGTCATAGTTATCTTTAATCATCTTGAGAGGAATTTAACAAGTAGACTTTTTCAAACAATGCCATAATTGTAAGAAAAGTTCTTGAAACAATGTTTCTGTAGTCTCACCTGTGCACAAATCATTCAGAATGCTTCATATGTTGTGTAGAGCTAGAAGTCGTATAATCAATGGAATAATGCCACTGGGGAAAAAAAAGACAACTAATTCTAGTTTCTGATCTGAAAACTATCATCGGGATTAAAGTAGTGGAAGAAAACTCAGTAATAACTGCATTTCTATTGATCTCCTTAAAATTCCAAGATATAATTTAATATTTCCCATTAAAACTTAGAATTCATAAGGGAGAGTAGCTATGGTTTGGAGAGGATTGTTCTTAAAAAATGAGCATGAACGACTTTTGAGCCTTTACCATTTAAATCTTAAGAATAATGTGGATAATTTATTTTGGCTAATTCAGTAATTTTCAAAAATTAATGAATTTAGTTTCTTTACAGTTACATTTGTGATTGCTATATAATATCACAATGGCTACATTTTTTGCCTTAGTAATTCTCCAAGAAAAACAGTATAATATATATTTAAAATATTATGCTCCCTACACAATGAGAGAATAATATATTTTTTGTGACACAGCACAAACATGTTTGGCACAAGTAACATCTTAAAATGAAAGGTGAGAATTTAACAATGAAATAGTGTTGAGTTATAAATGAAGTTAAAGGACTTTGATAAAATTAGATCGACCAATAATCTATGTCAGTATAAAGCAGTTCCATATACTTTATTATTTAACTGCTGAGCACAGATCAATTTAAGAGATCACTGACTGACAATCTGTTGTGATATACTGACTCCAGAGTTAGTCTTGGAATAGGAAAAATGAGGTATTTTTTTCATCCCATTCAATGCATCTAAGATTCAAATAATTGACTGAATGAATCAATTAATTAGACAGAAGCTGAATTAAACAGAGCCCTCATAATAGCAAATATATAATCTTCCTCTGCTCACATGGAATTCCATTTTAGGTTCCAGTCAAGAGATAAAGTAAATGAATAACTTAATTTTAATCCAGGGATCCTATTTCCCTGTTCAGGCACAAGGTCAGCTAAAATGTTATATCACAAATGCAATGCACGCATGTACAAAAAGGGTCACGTTTGGGATGCATTAGCGCCATAATATTTTGCAGTTGCTTGTGCTTCACACTGTTAATTTAAGAATGCATAGAACCAACCTAGTTCTCTGGATAAAATGCTGCTTCTGTTATATTAACTCATGCAGAAAACCATAACATTTATTAATCATTGCTTAGGTTATATTAGTCTCTTTACTGATACCATTTTCACTTAGTCCGCACCATTTCTTTCTAACTATCTTTGAGTTTTTATTTGTCTGAGTATTACTTACAAAACATACCATTTTTTAACAGGGAATGGTTTGTAAACATGAAATGATGTCAACCCACCAGAAAGATAGCTAAGTCAATTCAGTGCATTCTCTAAAATGTTACCAGAAGGAGAACATTTAAATGATTGCCAATAGTTTCTCCCTGTGTGTATGCAACATATATATATAAATTTATCCAACTTGTATGTTTCACAATGCTCCACAATGATCTATCCTATTTAATAATTCTCATTTGGCATTCCCATCCCAAACAACATTTTCTTAAATGGATGAAAGATGCTTTTTAAAATTTCCAAATGTCTCTCGGAATTAAATGTCACACAGCATTAGTATTAATAATTTATCCTACTGTTTTTCAGTTTATGGGCTTACAACTTCCTTGGAAGTTAGTACTTAATGCCATTTAAAGTCATTTCATCAAACTGTCATTGAAATTATGCATGGTGAAAAACTATTTTCAGAATATGAGGAAAATCTCAGTCTTTTCTCTTGCAAAGAAAAATAGCCCTGTCAAATCCATTATACTTTAATCAAATTACCCTAAACAGGCTAGGCATGTCAATTAACTACCTATTTCTAAGGGGAAGGGAAGAAAAATAAAATTAGCTCAATAGATTTTAAGAGTAAGTCAAAAACTTTATATGTGTATTATTGCCAATTTCAGGAATAAATTTATATATTCAAATTTATATAAGCAAATGTAAACAAGTTTCAAATAGTTGCATTAATTATGGTTGTATCTGACAATCACTATGTTGGGGAACATGGTGCTTTCAGAGAATTATAAAGACAAGTTTTCCTAGTCTGGATAATTATTTACAAACTAACAATCTATACACAACATAGAAAAAGCTTAAAGAGTTGTGACTAAGTCAGAAGGTATTATATTTTTACTCTTATTTAAATCTCCCGCATGGAATAAATAAGTGCATCAGAGGACAAAAAATCCCTTTTAACCTTGCTCTGCTGGGTTATTACAGAACTGCCCATCTCCCACAAAGACAGACTCTTTGGCAACATCCAGGAAACTTTTTACCAAAAAGAGGTATTTAAATAATTAAATAAAATAAACAGGTTTTGATGTGAACCAATTTGTTTTGTCTGTCCTAAGTTAGAAGAGAAATTAGAAACTAAACTTTGCCACAAAGAAGAGGGAGTCAAGCTATTCTCCAAAGCACCTGAAGGCAGGACAAGAAGCAGTGGATGGAAACTTGTCAAGGAGAGAAGCAACCTAGAACTAAGGAGAAACTTCCTGACAGTTAGGACAATTAATCAGTGGAGCAACTTGCCCCCAAAAGTTGTAAATGCTCCAACACTGGAAGGTTTTAAAGAGAGACTGGCCAAAGTAGGAGTGACTGGTCAGTGCACCCTGATCCAGGAGGGGGGGGGGAACTGACACACAGACCAAAGTTGTGCAAATTCAGGAAGATCCTCAGATTGTACACAAAGCCTACCTGGAGTAGAACAACCCCAGCTAGGGATAAAGATGGAAAATCCTTGTGTCCAAGAGGACCTAAAACCCAGAGAAACTCTTTCTTGCTTGGGTTATGCTAAGGTCTATTCTTCCCCATGCAGACCCCACAGCCTCCAGGGACCAAGACCAAGGATCTCCTTAGCATCACATGGGGCAATTGTTCTCTTTCTTAGCTCAATTTATTTCATGGGATTGATGTTTTGAGAATAAAATAAAGGAAGACACTTCTTTGAGGTCTTAAAAAAGAAAGGTAAGATGTAAATTCAAAAATAAATAACATTATTAGAACTGATTCAACATTATTTGGATTTTTGTCCCAGTTTTGTTTATTTTGGGTGGGACAGAGCACTTGCATTTAATTGTTGCATCATTCTAGAATTCTACTGGGAATGGGAGTGAATAATTCCAGAATATCTGGAACACATTCTGAATATTAGTAATCTGAGATGGAATCCTACTGAAGTGGATATTTTTATTACTATCTCAGAGAAAGGCAATGTATTTTAAAAACTAAAAAGTGAAGCAAGAGGTTTTTTTAAAAAAAATTGGAATAAATTTGTTTTCCTGTAATCCATCTCTAGGATGTTAATGGCAGAAGTAGAGTCAGTAAATTGCTTATTCCTTTTCAGCAATAAAAGAGAAATTACCTTCACGCTGTTCTGTCTCCTGCGCTCTCTCTCTCTCTCTCTCTGTCACACACATACACATGCTAGATAGCAAATTACTATATATTTAGGATTTTTAGTTGGGTAGAAAATAGTATTTACTTAGGGAAGGGGGGAAAAACCTAATATATGTGCCTGGAAGAAGAGAAGAATGCGCCTAAGTTTTCTTTTCTGCACAACCTCAGTTGGAAAGTGAATCTGAAAATTATCAACCCTTAATTGATGCCAGCTTTAGACGCACAGAGACATGAATAAAAGTAAAAATAAAAATAAAAAAGCTTCATTTGAGAATGCATATGAGACAAATGGTCAGCCTATAACCTATGACCACACATTTATAGTTTTTATACTATGTAGAACCATAAGGGAACAAAAAAAGTCTTTTCCAGTCTTTACCTTTTCGCTTTCAGAAGCATTAACTTAATGATGTCTTCGTTTACAACACCATTTCTCACATAGGCATTCAGACTGTTGTGAATGCACTTCTAATTGCATTAGTTCATAAAAGTGGATGGAAAAAAATACTAAAATACTGTGCTAAGCTCCTATGTTACCCATAATCATGAAGTGTCAATTTAATAAAATCTATATGGGAAAAAGGGACGTGGTGGCTCAGTGGGTTAGGACGCTGAGCTTGTCGATCAGAAGGTTGGCAGTTTGGCGGGTCGAATCCTGAGTGCCGCGTAACAGAGTGAGCGCCTGTTACTCGTCCCAGCTTCTGCCAACCTAGCAGTTCGAAAGCACGTAAAAATGCAAGTAGAAAAATAGGGACCACTCTGGTGGGAAGGTAACAGCGTTCCGTGCACCTTTGGTGTCTAGTCATGCCGGCCACATGACCACGGAGACGTCCTTGGACAAGTGCTGGCTCTTCAGCTTTGAAACAGAGATGAGCACCGTCCCCTAGAGTTGGAAACGACTAGCAGGCATGTGCGAGGGAACCTTTACCTTTACTTTTATATGGGAAAAACCAAGGCATTAAAGAGCGAAATAGGAGTATATTTAGGCAACACAAGCCATCAGAGGTTGCTACTCTCCCTTTTTCTTTTTCTTTTTTTTAAAGAACTTCTGCAAGATTTAAGATTTGGTACTATGAAGTAGGTTAACAGACAGAAGGATGGAAAAAGGTTAAGGGACAGAATGAAAAATCTTTATTAAAAAAATTCTTAATAAATTTCTGAAGCTGCACATTTAACAAGGTGGTACAACATTTACTACAGATATATAGTAAATAGAATGTCAATGGAAAAGATAATGAATGTTAATTTGCCATCTGCACAGTTTCGTCTGTGATATACACTGTAAATCCCTGTCGGACTCAGTTTTTATAAAAAATAGGGTAATGGTTTTAGGGACAAAATTGACATGATTATAAAGGCTGTCAGATCCAACAGTGAGTACATTAGTCTAGACTGACAGAAACCTAATGAGGATCACTTTTCTATGACACATTATGATGGGTGTTTCACAGTACAGAATGAAGAACAGCCATTTGTGGAAGTAGCTTGCCAAGCACATTGAGATTAGCTAGTATATCAGGAATACCCTTCACTTCTGGCTAACCTGAAGGCAGTGCTATAGCTATATATAGAAGAAAGAAGCAAAGAGATTAATTGGTTTCCAACTCTTACACAATGTTTTGCTCCCCTGCATGGAGCAGCTTGGAAAAAAGTAATGTGGCATTATTTCCTTTGCAGTGAAAATGCTGTTTTTCACTTGATAATGCGAACAAAGCCTAAGATTCTGCTGGAGAAAAAAAAAAGCAGCAGCCAGCAGGTAGAAGCAACGAAAAGAGATCTGCTAGCGCACAAAGAATTAAATTTTGAGAGGAAAGCCTACAGATTGGAAATTAGGTTGGTTTAAGATTATCATTAACAGACGTCCAAAAGGATCTACAGCAGGTTATAAGCCAGTTAGTTTAAGTTCAATTTCATGGAAAAGCTCATATACTATTTTTAGGTATCAGTTGGGAACACTAAAGAAAAGAGCGTGCCTTGATTAAGAATGGGCAACCTATGGCTGAGAGGGTCTGGCCATGTTTCACTAACTGAGCTAATAAAAAATGTCATTTGGAGATATTAAAGCAGAGGGATACAAAGGAATGGAGTCAGCATTCTAATTAAATTTTCAGAACCACTATGGGGAACTTTTACTATATAGTGATGGTCCAAAGAGAATTTCAGAGAAATGGGGGAAAGATGTGTCTTCTACTGAATGCCATATATTAACATTCAGGGTCAGCAACAAATGTCTTAGCACAGAAAATTTGTTTTAAGCCTGGGAAATTATCATCCAGCAGGAGACGAACAACACTGCTAAATGTGTTGTTTCAGAGACAACAATCTGGTCAACTGGGATGATCCAGTTTTGAGCCTGAGGGAACAAAATGGAGACGTAGAATATAAAAATAACAACACTACACTATTTTCAGTCAGATTAACAACCAGATGGTGATTTGTCTGTTTTTCACCAAGATGACCTCATCTGTCCAGAACAACTCAAGAAAGGAGCTCTTGCTGGTAATGGTAAGGAAGAACATTCTCTTGGTTTTCTCAATGCTTACATGTTCCAAAGGAATCATACCCTGCACCTCTTTTATATTATGAAGATGGAGAAATCAGAACAGAATTATGTTTTCAAGTGTATGCCATCATACATTTCCCTGTCCATATCTACAGTATAAGCACCATTAGTATACATCAGATGGACCTTTCTTTGGAGACAGATAGAGAGATGTAGGTACTATATACCTATTCAATCAGTTTATATAGTAAATTCTAGAGAAGCACGTCATGGCTAAGCAGGATGTGAGAATATATTAGGGAGCAAGGAGACTATATTATTAACGTGCATCGGGGGACCATAGTAGACAAGTTGTGCAAACCTTCCTAGGATCAAACAAGAGATACCTAACCCTAGGCCTGAGAGCAATCAACTGCTGACCCTGCTTTTCTGTCACACCTCTGCTAGAATGGTGTGCAGCAATGCCTGGCTTCTTAATAAGACAAGCAGATGCAAAGTATCAGCTCTTCTGAACCAATCTGAAGAACCAATGATACATCCCAAAGGCGCTTTTTCATGAGGCAACTGGACTTCCTTGTTTTTCTTTGAAGACGTTTTACTTGTCATCCAAGAAGCTTCTTCAGCTCTGACTGGATGGTGAAGAATGGAAGGATTTATACTCCTTGCAGACAATTGGTCATTTGCATTCTTTTAAAGAGCTGTTGAGGCCACTTGGGGGTTTGTCTGTGTCCTCAAGGTCACCTGAGTGGTGGAAATGGGTGTGGAGCCTTCTTGGAACTGCTGAAAGGACTGTGCTGTAGATTGGAGATAGATGATGTTGTATCCCTCCCCCTCCATTGAGAGAAGGCTATTCAATTTTTACATAGATGGCCTTTTTGACCCCTCTTTCAAATCAGCGGTCCTCTCTCTCCAAAATGTGGAGTTTGCTGTCTTCAAAAGAGTGGATTTTGTCTTTTAAATGCAGATGGACTGCTGAATCTTATCTTGATGGGTTTGACCTGGGTGGCTGAGAATTTCCAAAGATATTAACCCATGATATAATAATAATAATAATAATAACAATAATTAGTGCCAGTCAATTTGAATGTTCAGTTGACTGAGGTTCATGTTTAATGAATAAAAGTTTAATAATAATAATAATAATAATAATAATAATAATAATAATAATAATAATAATAATAATAATAATAACAACAACAACAACAACAATAAGTAAGTTGGAAGGGACCTTGGAGGTCATCTAGTTCAACCCCCTGCTCAGGCAGGAAACCCTATACCATTTCAGACAAATGGCTGTCCAGTCTCTTCTTTAAAAACTTCCAGTGTTGGAGCATTCACAGCTTTGGAGGCAGGTTGTTCCATTGATTAATTGTTCTAACTGTCAGTTCTAGCTTCCTTTTCACTTTGGTTAGTTTCCATCCATTGCTTCTTGTCTTGCCTTTAGGTTCTTTGGAGAATAGCTTGACTCCCTCTTCTTTGTGGCAGCCCATGAGATATTAGAACACTGCTATCATGTCCCTTCTCATCCTTCTCTTCATTAAACCAGATATACCCATATTCTAAATGTGTTTCTGATAGTATATTGACAGGAAAATAAATACATATAAACATATACTAATAATTCTTACCAGCATAACCAGATCTGGGACCCATGTGTTTTTTCTGTATTCTCATAATATATTTTAAAGGTTTTCTGAAATGGAAAAAAAATGTAATTTGAAAAAAATAATATTTCAGAATTAGAAAGATTGCTTTTCCAGCAAAATGTGACCTCTTTGGAAAGTTCACAATCTTCAGCTCACCCATTTGTACGTCCTAACTGAATTTTGTCCAGTGCAAATAAGGCAATTAAATTATAATTCAACTAAAATATCCTAGAAAATCAGACAACCATCTGTATTATTGACATAGCCTATTTGTAGGGCCAGCGATCCTAATGGATTCCATTTCTCTTAATGTGGTATTCAATTAAGTTGATATTCCCTTTAATCTCACTAATTCCAAATACATCAGGCAATGTAGTGTGATTTTCAGAAAACAAAAGCCCCATCAGTTCAAGAATCCTGAAGATCAACAAGATAGATAGATGACCCTCAGTGGCTCAAGTACAGTTTTTTTTTCCAGAAAGCACAATAGTTCTTGCTAATTTAAGGCAAGTGAAGATATAGAAAAAGAACAGCCAGCTTTTAAAGGTTGGAATGCAGAAGATCTATGATCCTTCATAGGAAAAAAAAGCATCAATTGAATGAGAGAACAAAGCAAAGTAGAGTTCTCTACCACAACTCTTTCCCTTAGTGACAGGTTATTTTATGATGCCAACATAGGAGATGGGAGAAAAAGATATTGTGTGATGTCTGCTTATTTATAAATATACATGACTGAGGAAAGTGTAAAAGACTCATGCAGATAGTGCTAATCTTCAAACAAGCATTAGCTGCTCTGACAGCAAAGGAACATTTTAATCCAAAACTGCAGAATGTGGATTTGAAAGTATTGTGTTAGAAATAAAACAAAATAATACACATCTGAAAGTAGGTGAAGCTAGTATCATAAATTATGGGGGGGGGAACCCTCATATATAACCAGGTGCTCCATCTTTTTCTGGCAGCTCATTCAAACAATTAATCATAAAATGTTTGCTCTAGAAATAAATCTGTTTACATAAAACATAAACAAATGTATACATTTAATATACTACAACAAATAACTACGGATGAATAAACTAATTTCGATAAAAATAAATCCCTTTTCATTTTGGAAGGAAGGAAAGATATACAAGAGCTGACAATACAAATTAATATGGATTTGTTCTTAGTCCTAGTAACAGTAAATGTTATGCCCTTTATTATAGTTCAGTGGATTCATACTCAAAATTGTAAACTGAAGCCCAAACTGGTGATTAGGAGGAGGTGTGACTGCTAACAAGGAAAGCAGTCTGTGATCACGTTTTCTGTTTGTAAGACAAAATGTTCATACTTTTAATGCAAATATCTCAAATATTAGCCACCATTTGGCAAAAGCAAAATCTAGAAATTTTCAAAATTTGGGATTTCAGATGAACCGGTATTTTATTTCTTTTTTTTATATAAAAGTTTTATTAATTTTTAAGAATTACAATCTTAATTTTAAATGGGACATAATCTTATGCAGAATTGACTTGGGAGGCCGGTGTGTGGTGTAGTTGGTTCACATAGTGTGGTGGGATGGAGGGTTTGTTGTCACTGTGTGTTGGCGGGAGAGAGCACGGGGGTAGGCTCAGCTAATCTCAATGTACACATGTTGTACTTTGACAATAAAGGTTTATTATTATTATTAGTAAACAATATGTTGTCTGGGTTCAGATATTTAATATTAACTTCTTCAATATACAGTAGATCTGTTCAATGCTACACAACCCAGTACTTTTTTCCCTGATCCTCCTTTCTTCCCCGTATTTTTTCCATTTTCCCCTCATTATACAGTTACAATTGTTGGTACTGTTAATGTATACAGAATTATATATAAGCATCTTCATCATATTTTACTAATATCATACAAATTTCAATAATATCAATTCATAAATCAATAGTGTCAATTCATAAATCAATATCGTTTTTCATGCTCTTGTTAAGGTTTGATTTCCCATCAGTATTTGAAATATATTTGTCAGTTATATTTTTCTCAATATTACTTACATTTATGTAGCTAAGTTTTATTCATATCAATCCTCTTATTTTCATATTTCCCATATCAAAAGAAAAAAAATGCTATTTTAGTTCTAAATCATATCTTTCATTATAAAACTCTAATTATGTCTAAGGGTCATCCATTCTTTTAATCTTATTCAAATAAATATTTAAACATATAATGCCCCCTCTAGAACAAGGATGTCAAACTCGCCGCATCACGTGACGTGTCATGATGTATTGCAACTTTTTCCCCATTGCCAGAGCTGAGGTGGGCGCAGTTTTGGCATGACACATGCAGCCTGCAGGCCAGCAGTTTGACACCCCTGCTCTAGAAGGTCAAATCTTCTGTTTTTTTTAAGTCTGATTCTCGCTTTCTTTCTTTGCCAAGTAGCTTTCCAAGCCAGGGCAATTAGATCGCCCAGGAATTTACTTTCTATTTTTGTGAAAATTGCTTGGCATGAGGAAGACAATTTAGGTAGGGTATTTTTTGTGGGGAATTCCGCCCATTTATATTCCTTAAACAACTCCCAGTTTCTTTCTCCCTCAATTTCTCTTTTCATTCCCTGCCTCCCAAGTTGTGACATTTCCCCTAACAACTCTATATTCCATTTTTTAAAAAAATCTTCTTCCTTGCCATCAGATGTACTTTGCAGACCTAAGGGGTAAAGGGTCTTTTGCATTTTCATTGTTATAGCTAATTCTTGCAATATTTTATTTGTATATAGTCGTTTATATTTCCCTTCTTCTTCTTCTTCTTCCATCTCTAAATCCATTTCCTATGTTTCATCTTCTGATTTCTGGTTTATTTGTTCATACTTAGTAGTCGTTATCTGGGAACTTTCTAGTTGTAGATTTAATTTAGAAATTTGCTCATTTATATTGTCTAAATTGTTTTTAGTCTCATTATGATTCTTTTTTATTTCCTCTTTGTATGCAACAATTGTTTGGTGAATTAGTTGTAGTATAGAATATATTTCCTTCTAAAAGGTGTTTGGTGTTTTTTTTAGGCATCGTTCCTGGAGATCCTCTAGTATAGACATATCAAACTGCCGGGCCAGATGCATCACACTGAAACCGTGCCCACCCCATTGCTGGCAATGTGGAAAAAGTCCCAATATGTTGCGCAATGTCACAGGACGCCACAAGTTTGACATGCCTGCTCTAGTATCACCAGTCTCAGTAAGAGTAGATCAAAGTTTCCTTTCGTTTTCTGGCCTTTATATGTATCCTTTATAATCCAATAGATTCCAGAGTATTGGTTCAGTCCTGAAAGCAATATTTTATAGTGGTCCTTGGTCCTAAGTATCTGAAAATTGTCAATCAGGCAAGGTTGTAATCCACAATGTTCAAAATGTTCAACTTCTCTGAAAACAGCTCAAAAGTTTCTCCCAGCCAGACTTGGTCCAAGGTCAAACTTTTCTTTCTCTCCCACTAGCTCTTGAGGTTAAAAGTACAAGCTCAGTAGGTATTTAAAATCCAAGGTCAGGGTGATACGTATGCCAAAATATTTTCCTTTATTGCCAGCTGTTCTCCCAAACTAGAAGTCACTAAGCAGCCAGGAAGTAAATTATAATGCTATACACAAATTCACCACCAGATGTCATTCAAAGTCCATTTTCCACTCTTAAAACAAAGGATTGATTTCTTATATTTTGCCTCAATGTTTCTTTTTCAAAGAGAAAATCTTAAGAGTTATCTCAATTCTCAAATTTATCAAAACTGTAGCTTTGTTACTTCCACTTCAATATTGTATGTTTCTGTCCCCCATAAAATTAAAACGCTGCTTCTGTTTACATTTGGAAGTTTTTAGCTTCTTGGGAGCCTTTCCCAGGAAATTCAGTTGTAAAATAGTAAAGAAAGAATCATATTCTCACCCAATTCCAAACATGCTGTTTACAATGTGTTAATTGGTGCTCTTTCTTCTTTAATTGTCAGAAGCTAATGGCCGACTACAGGAATGTAGCAAGTCTTTCCCTGCCAGTTTGGAGGGCTTTCCTAGGATTGAACAGAAAGACCGCTGTCTCTCTGTGATCAACAAGACACCCCTCCTCTTCATTGCCTCTTCGGGGTGACTTTAGGCCCTTTTAGGGCCCCCAGCAGAGTGAAATTAGGCACAGAAGGCAGAGCCCTGCCTTCATGCATCCCATTCTGCCACGACGCAAACCAGAAGTCGACTTCCAGTATTTTATTTCTTTATTTATAAAAATTTATTGGTTGCCCATCTTACCATAAGGTAACTCTGGGTGGCTTACAGTCATAAAAATGTATCTGCATTAAAACATATATAAATTAAAACCCAAGGTTAAAATCTAAGGACATGTGGGGAAGGTGGGGGGTCAGAATGCAGGGAGGTGGGATCTGTTGTTACTCAATCTACCACCTCCACTGTGCTGTTCCCCCATTGGGATCTTAGGCCAACTGGCAGAGCCAGGTCTTGAGGCCTTCATGAAAGGATAGGAAGGTTGAGGTCAATCTCACATTGGGGACAAGATGTTCCAGAGGGCAGGAGCAACAGCAGAGAAGCCTCACCTCCTGGACCCCACCAGCTGGAATAATTGGGCTGATGGGACCTGCAGCATGCCTCCTCTGCCAGTACAAGTGGGATAGGCCAAACTCAATGAGGTGAGATGGTCCCTCAAGTAACCTGGACCCATGCCCTGAAGGGCTTTAAATGTGATCACTGACACCTTTACATTTGAGGGATATTTAAGTAATATCCTTGGTGGGGCAGTGGGCTAATGCCTCCTTAAGTAACACCAGCTGCCTGCAATTAGTGCAGGTTCGAGTCCCACCAGGCTCAAGGTTGACTCAGCCTTCCATCCTTCCGAGGTAGGTAAAATGAGGACCCAGATTGTTGGGGGCAATAAGCTGACTTTGTAAAAATGCCACTTGGGGAGGGGCGAAAGCCCTAATAAGCAGGCATATACATAGAATGAAGGCTATTGCTAAGCACATTGATTTGTGCTTCTTAGATTGTAAGCCACCCTGAGTCTTCGGAGAAGGGCGGGATATAAATGGGATTAAAAAAAAAGGCAAGTCATTGTACTTTTCTCTTCTCTCCTCTCCTCAGCATCTTCCATTACAGCGTATCCCACTGACACTCTGTAAAGGCCTCTGATATTTGTTCTGCCTTTAGCATTAGAAAATATATATCAAAATATATGTATTTTGAATCCTTATCCAGAAGCAGTAGGATTTCCTCTAAATCAGACATGTCAAACACAAGGCCCGCAGGCTGGATCCAGCCCGCGAAGTGGTTTCATGTGGCCCGCAAAGCCATCCTGGAAACAGTGAGGGAACGGCCCCAGCTGCCTTGGCCCTGGCCCAGGCCAGGCAGGAGCCAATGTACAGTTTTGTGGTGGCCATCTATGCTGAAACGCATTCAGTCTTAGCTCCACAAGGCCATGTGGAAACAGCGAGGGACCGACCCCTGCCACATCAGCCCCACTCCCTGGGAGTGCGCTGGGGAGGTGTCACCCTTTTTGAGGAATGAAGAAATGCACCATTGCCTGAAAGTGGCCAGCAAATGGCCCTCGCCTACTTCACATATCCGGCTTGATGGGCTCCGGGGTAAGGGTTTTGGCAGGCAGCAGGGTGCTCTCCTCACAGCACCGAGAGGCTAAGCTGGGCAGCGCGAATCCAAAAAGAAGCACAATGCCGCCCAGGACCCAGCCTGCCCGATTTCGGCAGGCAGCAAGGTGCAAAGTTGGCAAGCTTCAAACTGCCCGGCTCAGCCTCTTGGCGCTGTGAGGAGAGCAACCCACTACCTTATGAAACCGGGCAGGCTGGGGGCTGGGTGGCATTGTGCAAGTAACGTCAACTCTCCTGCTGCTCATGGTGTCCGTTCCCCCAGAGCCCACCAAGCCAGATATGTGAAGTAGGCGAGGGCCATGTGCTGGCCACTTCCAGGTGATGGTGCATTTCTTCATTCCTCACAAAGGGTGACACCTCCCCAGCTGCGTTTCTTGCCTGTTTTTCTCCCTCCCTCATCTCAAATATTTTCCCACCACTCTGTTCATAGGGAGGGAGGAAGGAGAGGGAGGGTCTGAGGGAAGTCCTGCCTTAGTCCTGCCCTGCTGCCCTTTCACCATTCCCTTGCCCCCTCCTCCTGGCCTATACTGGGGGTCTCCCATCCTATTGCTAAGGAAGCTTTGGATACAAAGCTGGGTCTCCCATCGAGAGGGAGTGGGCTTCCCTCTGACTTTGCCCTCATACCCATCATGAGCAATCTGGCTAAGGAGAGCAAGCACAGCAGCAGCAGCCTTGAGGAGGAGGTAAGTGCAGCTGG
The DNA here is from genome assembly GCF_964194415.1 of Vipera berus. NCBI lineage: Eukaryota > Metazoa > Chordata > Lepidosauria > Squamata > Viperidae > Vipera > Vipera berus. Next base: position 256,710,028 of record NC_138202.1, on the reverse strand, counting down.
GCACCCCCCTTGAGGAAGTGGGGCTGGGCTTGGTGCTGCAGGTGCTTGAGGGCCGGGCTGGGCATTTGACCCCTGCTGCCCAGGGCTCCGGGCAGCCCGTGGCACCATCCATCCACGCATGGCCTGAGAGGAGCAGTGAGGCTCCTCCAGTGGACCATGCCTTGGCAGTTGCCCTGGTCCCACCCCCTTTTGCTAGAGACCCTCAGATCTGTCCCAGTCCTGCCCAGGCCCCCACAGGCACCCTTGACGTGAATGATGTAGAGCTGGCCATGCCCACCCAGTAGGCCACACCCATTCCAGCCATGCCCACCCAGTAGGCCACACCCTCCCTGGCCACCTCCCCAGGTCAACCGCAATGCTGATGCATCCCTCAATGAAATTGAGTTTGACACCCCTGCTCTAAATGAAATGGGTTAATTTGATTAAATGATATCCATATATATGCTTATTTTAATTCAAAAAAGTTGGTTTTTATTGGTAAAGACATTACAAACCTCCCATAATTTAATTTATTTTAAAAAGCATGGTGTGTTTGTTATAGGCTTTCTCTAAGTCAATTTAAGAAGGATTTCATGGTATGAACAAGAGCTCCCTCTCAAGGGCTAAATTAAAGGTTCAGCCAACAATACCATAAAAGCAGCTGTCCCACAATTAAATTAGAAACTTAATATATGTTTACTGAATTACATTTAATCACTCTAAAAATACACAGATTCTATATTCATGCAGAACTACAAGGGACCCTTCATTTAAAACATTATAAAGTAAGTAATCTTATGGAATAGAAATAAAGCCAACCTATTAGGTCATTTTCAGCTACTTCTTACTAGTTTGCAATGTGCAAAATTATTCCTGCAAATTTATCCTCATTCATTTCAGTGTAATGGGTTACATACTTTATTTAAAATGCAGGCCCAAACCTACAACCAACCAATATTTTTCCAAAATGTCTTATTGAAAACTAAATGTACAGGACTCTAAGTTTCGTTTCTACTTACTTGTGGGGGAAAAAAGAAGAAAAAAATGAGGAAAGTCCTTCCCTCAGAGATGGAAAGTTTGTGAAATCTTTACAAACTTTATTGTTTGTAAAAGACAATAAAAAAAGAGCTGTGATGGCACAGTGGTTAAAATGCAGCATTGCAAGCTGACTCTGCCCACAGCCAGGAGTTTGATCCTGATTGGTTGAAGGTTGAATTTGCCTTCTATCCACCTGAGGACCCAAATTGTTGGAGACAATAGGCTGACTCTGTAAACTGCTTAGGGAGTGCTGTAAAGCACTATGAAGTGGTATATAAGTTTAAGTGCTATTGTTATTGTGTTAATGTATATTACAATATATAGAGTGCTTGAGTAATATACTTCCTTTCTGTTCAAATAGGATATTTAAAGACAGCTTATTACTTACAATAACATTCATAGGAAAATCAAAGCTTAACTTTACAATAAATAAATACAAACATTAGTCAAGAAACAGATGTGTCATTATAGGTTTCCAAAGGCTGAGAGAATAAGAACCAAATTCAACTCCTAAAGACCTTGCAGTAATTCAAAATAAGTTTCACTCCCATGTGCCTGATAAACAGGCCTCTGACAGTCTCTCCTGAAGAACTTCAAATCCCAATAGATGTATAACTGAAGAGATTATCCCCAGTGAAGACTAAATTATTTAGAGCTTCAAAATTGGTTGGAAGCTACAGTATACATTGCCTTGTTGCAGTAGGCATAGGGCAGACATGTCAAACACAAGGCCCGGGGGCCGGATCCGGCCCGTGAAGTGGTTTCATGTGGCCTGCAAAGCCATCCTGGAAACAGTGAGGGAATGGCCCCCGCTGCCTTGGCCCTGGCCCAGGCCGGCCAGGAGCCAATGTACAATTTTGTGGTGGTTATCTATGCTGAAATACATTCAGTCTTAGCTCCACAAGGCCATCTGGAAACAGTGAGGGACCGGCCCCTGTCATGTCGGCACTGCCTCCTGGGCGCACGCTTGGAAGGTATCACCCTTTGTGAGGAATGAAGAAATGCACCATCACCTGGAAATGGCCAGCACATGGCTCTGCCTACTTCAGGCAGGCTAGGGGCTGTGCAGCATTGCGCTTCTCTTCAGATTCGTGCTCAGCCTCTCGGCACTGTGAGGAGAATGCCCTGCTGCCTGCCAAAACCAGGCAGGCTGGGGGCTGGGCAGCATTGTGCAGGTAACATCGACTCTCACACTGCTCATGGCATCCCCTCCCCCAGAGCCCACCAAGCCGGATATGTGAAGTAGGCCAAGGCCATGTGCTGGCCACTTCCAGGCGATGGTGCATTTCTTCATTCCTCACGAAAGATGACACTTCCCCAGCTGCATTTCTTGCCTGTTTTTCTTCCTCCCTCATCTCAAATATTTTTCCACCACTCTGTTCTAAGGAAGGAAGCAAGCAAGGAAGGAAGAAAAGAAGGAAGGAGAGGGAGGGTCTGAGGGAAGTCCTGCCTAGTCCTTCCCTGCTGCCTTTTCACCATCCCCTTGCCCCCTCTCCTGGCCTATCCTGGGGAGGTCTCCCATCCTATTGCTAAGGAAACTTTGGATACAAAGCCAGGTCTCCTCACATGGAGAGGGAGTGGGCCTCCCTCTTGACTTTGCCCTCATACCTATCATGAGCAACCTGGCTAAGGAGAATAAGCACAGCAGCAGCAGCCTTGAGGTGGAGGTAAGTGCAGCAGGGCGCCCCCTTGGGGAAGTGGGGCTGGGCTTAGTGCTGCAGGTGCTTGATGGATGGGCTGAGCATTTGACCTCTGCACCACTGTCCAGGACCCCCCCCCGCATGACCTGTGAGGCTCCTCCAGTGGACCATGCCTTGGCACTTGCCCCAGTCTCATCTCCTGCCAGAGACCCTCAGATCTGTCGCACTCCTGACTTGCCCCCATAGGCACCCTTAACACAAACGATGTACAGCTGGCCATGCCCACCCAGTAGGCCACACGCACTCGTCATGCCTACCCAGTAGACCGCACCCACCCTGGCCACACCCATCTGGCCCCCCCAAGGGCAACTGCAATGCTGATGCGGCCCTCAATGAAATTGAGTTTGACACTCCTGGCATAGGGCTACCAAATCTGAGCTGCAAAAATCTAGATGATCACTAGATGGCAGTTCAGAGTTAGAATTTCTGTATGTAGCTCTAGCTGTGTCTTTTCCAGCTACTGTTCACTAAGAATAATAAGTCTAGTAAAAATGTTTTCCCATTAGTGTCTTATAGTGTTTTCATAGGAACACAATAGTGTTGAAGGAATATAAAGCCTGTTTTCATAACTGTTATTTTGGCCCATTACTTAAGTTTATTTATGGGGAAATGACCAGAGTTCCTGCTTCTTCTCCCCACACTTTCCACCCATCTTCTCCTCTGTTAATGGAACAGTCACTGTGCCAGCACCATGTGACCTTTTCATTCTTTAAGTTAGAATTCAGCAATATCAGATACTTAGGCTTTCTGTCTAAATGCAATTTCCTATTCAAGATAAGCACCAGTCTCCAGAAACCCTTTTGTAAATTGTTGTGTTATTTTAATTTCTCTCTCTTCCCACACATTCTGCTACATATAGCAATTTACACAAAATTTTTGCCTGGAAAGCAATTGGCAACAATGCAAATTTTCAAAAGCGGCACCAATTAACATCCAAGCTGTAGCATTTTACATCAATTACAACTCTGTGAACATTTCAGGATAGTCCCAGGTAGTAGAGCAGATAAGTAGAATGTGGAGAAAATTGGAGTAACTTGCTAAGTCAGACCTACCTAGATCAAATGTTACAGGTGTACTAGATGTTAATTTGTGTTGTTATTGACCGGGACAGGAGGGAGTTGTTGATGGGGTTATTATTTAATCTCAGTGCCAGAGGATTATATGTTGTAGAGGTTTTGTGTCTTAATCCCAAGTAAAGTAGCTACACATACTGAAATATATGTGAAATCCAGCTTTGAACTAGCTAGCGATCTCATATATTTATTTATATTTTATTTCTTGACAACATTCATAAATAGTACATGTTAACATACTAAACAACGTATTAGCAAAGATGAGATTAGGAACCTCAATACAAAGAAATTTTGCTATACTTTTCGGCACTTCCACTCCTGCAATTCAACTCAGTTCAACTTTTCATCACCAATTTTAAGGAAGAATTTTTTTGGAATAGGCTGTTATTTTCAAGGGATCTTCTTACTTTATGCTGGAAAAAAACATACTCCTATGCACGAAAAGAGCCTTTTGAACACATGCACATGTACAGAAACGTTTTTACACTTTCTTACCGAAAAATAACTTCTTCTTCTGGGATCAAACCAATAGAACCTTAGAAGAACAAATCATATTCCAAGCAGCATTCCAGCTATATTTGCCTGGGTGCAAACAAGAAAAGACATCACAAAAGGACAAAATCAATGGGATTTAATTGGGTCTGAGGGCTTGGAGCTTGCTGGGGCATTTAGTTTACCAAGGATTCTTTGCATAGTAGGGCAGAGTAATAACAAACCAATTAAGTAGTCTCACCCTGATAACTTCAGGAGGTATGTTTGTGTAAGAGTGTCAGACAGATGGAGGGAGAGGGAGGGAGGAGAGAGAGAGATGTAGCTTTTTTCATTTCCTATCTTTTCACCAAAATTTAACAACTTATTCACCACAAAAGAACTGAATCACCTAGATGCACTCTTAGATCTTAGATCAGATGCTCAGGTATGCAACAGTAGTCTACCAGCAGCATATTTATTTATTTATTTATTTATTTATTTATTATTTATTTATTTATTAATCTTATTTGTATACTGCCCTTCTCCCGAAGGACTCAGGGCGGTGAACAGGGCAATACATATTAAAAAACAAGAAACAAAAATTAAAAACGATTAAACAAATGCCCATAAATAAGTTAAAACACAATTAAAAATAGATTAAAACAGATTAATAAAACCCAACCCCATCCCATCAGGCCAGGCCAGCTTGTTCAAAAAGGTAGGTTTTGAGATCGCGCCGGAAGGAGCGGAGGTCAGGCGCCATCCGGAGCTCGACCGGAAGATGGTTCCATAAATCCATTAAGGACATGGAACAACAATGCAATAAAATGTCCCCAGTCCCACTATACTACGGGTCTTCAAACTTAGCCCTTTTATGACTTGTGGACTTCAACTCCCAGAATTCCTCAGGCAGTGTGCCTGGCTGAGGAATTCTGGGAGTTGAAGTCCACAAGTCATAAAAGGGCCAAGTCTGAAGACACCTGCACTATACAGTTGAAAAGAAAACCATAGTCAATGGAACTGAAAGTTGCCAAAGGGGTAGAAGACTTAGCAAGATTGAATTCCTGTTCATTCAATATATCAAGATGACCAAATCAGTCTCAGCGTTAAGTTGATACCAAAAGTATACTGAAGGTTGTCTTAACAAATTCAGTAAAAAAAATGTATCAAATTTTGTTCACAAACTTTTCCAATATGTATGCAAGTGTAAAGGCAGCACTCTCTAATGTAAATAATTTCACAGAAATTTCAACAGAAATGTGTAGTGTGTAGAACTGATTTTAGAAATAAAAATTTTTAACACAAATTTCCTTGTGGCTGATTTCCAAAATAAATTCGCCCACTTTGTCTAAAATTATTCCAAGTGATTCAAAGGAGCAAAGCTCTCAGCAAAGGTCTCTCTATCTTGCTATTTAGCCTCAAAGGGTTTGGTCAGGTACTAAGCCAGCTTCTGTACTGGAGATAAAAGAGTCTAGATTTCATACTAAGTGAGTATATGTTTTCATCTAACAGGTTCTTTGGATGTTTACCTTGAAAGAGCAGCTCATTACAATGAATAGAATTTTGCTCCTATTGCTTCAAGCATATGTTTACAGTGATTCTGTCTGAGATTGTATAATCTGTATTTGGTACTTCCGGATGCATTCCAAGAATAGTATTTTGACTAAATCAGAATTTGGAGATATTTGGATTTGTTTTTCATAGAAATATAGAATTATCAGGTTAAAATTGAAAAGGACCACAAGGATAATTTAGAACAATACTCTGCAATATGCAGGAAAACTAAATTAAATAAAGCATCCTTGAGAAATTCAACACCTTAAAATTTTCTAGAGGCTGAAAATCTTCAGTCTGTATCTGTTGTATAGATCTTCCTGTTTTTAAGTGAAGATATCTGCAACTTGTTCTCAATGGAATCACTTTACTTAATACAGATTCCAGAGAAGAATAAGATCCAAGAACCAAAGAAGACAAAAATTTTGGTAACTGTGAGAGGTTGCCAAATATTTTTGATTAACTATTTGAAGGATTTAATAATAACCACACATTTAGCAATGCTTAAGCAATGCTTAAGTTAGGCACAATGATATAGTAGCAGAAGCATTACTACTGCAGGGGGTGGAGGTAGCTCCCTCATGCACATTAAAAGTTTCCTATGTTTAAAATGTTACAAATAAAGGAAAAAAGAAGTGATCTAATTCATAGGAAGGCTCTTGGGTGCTATGTAATCCTGAGAGTTCGTACACACTCCCCATGATCTTTACAAATAGTCTGCTTTATTATCTATTCCAATTCCATCTAAGTATTGGTCAATAATTATGGGATCCTTTTTATTTTTTTTCTTGAAGTGGGGGACATTTGCTCTTCTTCAATTTATGCAATTTATGTCAAAGAGAATTGACAGACGTCCCAACAGCTTTTTAGTCAGTTATTTCCATATGCTGAAATATATTTCATCCAAGCCTGGAGTTTTAAAAGCACTCAAATCAGTTGAAAATTCTCAGATAAATGTTGCAATTTTATGACTTCTTATCTGAGATTTCTTTTGCACTGAATTTTGACTATGCTAGAAAACCCATTAAACAGCAGGTCTAGGAACCAGATCTACATAAAGACAGATGCCAAATTTCCAATTATTTATATGTAGTATATTTAATACATTTAATCCAGTGGTGGGATTCAGCCAGTTCGCACCACTTCGGCAGAACCAGAAGCTAATTTTTTGTTGCCTAGGCCCAGAATGGACTTCCAGAAGTGTCATCCACACAGAGAACTGGTTGTTCACATATTTGAATCCCACCACTGATTTAATCTGTTTGTTACCTCTCCCAAACTATAACAGCAACATATTATCTGATTTTTATTATGGTGATTATATGCCTTACCATGAGCAAAGCTGCCCATCATCAGATATCTGAATACCCTGTTCAACCAACATTTCAGTCCATGTGAGACAGAGAAAAAATGCAACAGTGACCATGTCTTTTGTAGTGCTGGTTTTGCAGCTGACCATCAATGCTGATTTAATCTGTTTTGTTAATCTTTTAATCAGAGTAATAAAAGATAATATAAAAAACATCATACCCAAAAGATCCTAGTTATAATTTACAATTTTCTTCATGGCAGTTGACAGAATGCCTCTCCTCAGTTATGTCTACCTGTCCCATTAGCTCTGGCATGGCTCAGCTTGGAAACCTCTCTCTTTCCCCTCAGCGTGGCTGACTCAGGATTTCTGGGAGTTGAAGTCCACGAGTCATAAAAAAGAGCCAAGATTGCCTACTCCTGCAATAGGCTTTCGAGAGCCAATAGAGGGAGCTTTTTTGCAAAAAAAAAAAAGTTGCCGGAACGCCGTTCTGAGCATTCTATGAGAAACAAAGCCCTGGGTGTTCCCTTACCAAATCCTTGCCTATCTTGACCTGCATTTCTTTTCTATCTGCAAGGGTGCTGCTTTTTATAGGTTGGAATATTTTTTTCTTGTGCATGAAGACAGATGCAAGGAAGGAATTATGCAGTTCTGGTTTCTCTCTGCTGCCCATCACCTTCTTGACTTTTTCTCCCATAGTACTGGACTGACCATTTCCTTAACTTTCTTCTTGCTCCTTATATATTGTAAGAAGCTTTTTTTGTTATTTTTGACATTTGTTGCATACCTTTGTTCATTCTAAGGCTTGGCCTTCCTGACTCCATCCTTGCAGATTCAGGCTATTTGCTGGTATTCTAGTTATATGCACCTCTTTCCATTTTTAATACGGTGGGGTTTTTTGTTCCTTAATTTGTCACAAAGCTCTTTGTGCAACCTTGCTGGTCTCATCTGTTGTCTCTTGTTTTTCTTTTTCTATGGTATTGCTTTTGTTTGGGCTTTTATTACCTCTTTTTTTCAGAATTTCCCAAGCATCCAGATTTCCATCTATGGAATCATTGCTATTGTCTTAGTTTGTTGAAGTCAGCTATCTTAAAGTCCAGAACACTAGCCTGGCTTTATTCAGTTACCTGTGTCTCTATTATGGTGAATTCTAGTAAGACATAGTCACTATCATCCAAAGTTCCCACAATTTTCACTTCCTTAACCATTTCATCACTCATTTCATCACTATTACTAAGAGTTAAGTACAGTATAGCTGACCCTCCAATTCCCTCCTCCACCTTTTTGTTGATAAAGTTGTCAGCTAGACATGTCAGGAACCTGTTTGATCTCGCTGCAGAGTTTGTTTCCTATTACTACTGTGGGATGTTTCCTGCACATCTCAGCTAACTCATTTGCAAATAGTTCACTTATTTCTTCTACTTGATTAAGTGGCTATGCAACACACCTATAGCAATTTCATTTCTTTTTCCCTTAATATTCACTGAAATACTTTCAGGAAAACTTTCATGCTTGGTAACATGTATTTCTGTACAGCTGTAGAAATTCTTTACATATAGTACAACTACTACTCCCCTTTTGTTGGGTCTGCTTCTTTTGAATAAATTATATCCTTCTAGTAGTATATTTTAATCACGGGTTCCATCCCACCAGGTTTCAGTAATAGCAACAATATCATACCTGCCCTCATGTACTAAGACTTCAAGTTTTCTCTACTTGTTCCCCACACTTTGAGCATTAGTGTACAGGAATATGAGCCTGTATTTGCTTGCTGCATTGCCTGTTTTATATCTGAATGCCCTTTCCTTCTCACCATTTCTTTCCTTGTTGTCTTGGAGTTTATGCTTTGGGTTTGAGTGTAAAAATTGACCTCCTTTTCCCTCCAGTTTTAGTTTAAAGCCCTTTGGATTAGCCGAGCAAGATATCTTCAACATCTTCAAACACATTCTTTCCATTCCTTGTGAGGTGCAGCTCATCTCTTGCCAGAAGCCCATCAGGTAGATCAGACATGTCAAACACAAGGCCCGGGGGCCAGATCCGGCCCGCGAAGTGGTTTCATGCGGCCCGTGAAGCCATCCTGGAAACAGTGAGGGAACGGCCCCCACTGCCTTGGCCCTGGCCCAGAGACCCTCCTCCTGCCAGAGACCCTCAGATCTGTCCCACTCCTGCCCGGGCCCCCATAGGCACCCTTGATGCGAACGATGTAGAGCTGGCCATGCCCACCCAGTAGGCCATACACACTTTAGCCACGCCCACCCAGTAGGCCACACCCACCCAGGCCACACCCACCCGCCCCCCTGATGGCAACCACAATGCTGATGTGGCCCTCAATGGAATTGAGTTTAACACCTCTGATGTAGATAATCTAAAGCAGCTATCTAAAGTTCTTTCAGTGGCATCATCCCACGAGTCAACAGTTTAACTCTACAATATTCTGTTCCCTCATTGGATGTTGACCTTCCATCAGAAATACAAATTAAAAAAATACACCTGTGTTCCTAATTACAGTATTTTGTTTTCCTATCCACAATAGCTGCTCATAGTATAGTCCCTGGATATTTTGGGGGGGAGGGGGGGTCATTTTTGTTGTATCATTCACTTCAACATGGAAAAAAAGAAAGTGATAATAATCAGTTGACTCGATTATCTGGGTAAGCTTCTTTAAAACTTCTCTAATCTTTGTACCTGGGACATAACATATTTCCCTCAATAGGTTGTCTAGTGTACAAACTGCTGGTTTTGTTCCTCTTAGAAATGAGTCAATAATCATCACCAAACACATTTTTATTTTGGGGGAACTCCGTGCTTCTAATGTGATTAATTTAAGCATATGTTATATACCCATCTATGTGGTTTTAGGAGTTAAAAACAACTTGATGGAACAGAATCAGTTTTAAAAAATTGCTATTTCTACCACATCTACCCACAAAGATTTAAGCAAGGATCATTTATTATAGTTGGGCAGCAATCGCTTCACCCAAATTGGCAGAATGTTATCTTCTTTGAGCTAAGTTTGGAACATGATCCCATATAGGATGATCTCTGCACCTCCGGATTAGTTTGTACAACAGCTGATCTTTCTTTCTTTTTTAGTGTTCTTTGGGTAAGTTTACTAGCTGTCTAGCAAAAGGAGGATATGTCCCTTCTTTTTGTACTCATGTTCTGTGTCTGGCAGGCATAGCATTAAAATTAAAAATTGTCCAGCTTTTGAGTATCTAACAAGCTATCTCTTTTTGAGCAGATCTTCTCTGTGGCATAGTATTTCCCCGATGCTAATCAGAAGTTAATAAGCTCAGCAATGTGGCCTTAATTAGTTCATTACTGTCATTCCCTCAGCAATTTGGTGTAGTAGTTAGTACTCTAGAGCCAGTTAGTACCAGATAGCAGCCACTAAGAACCCTAGTCAGTACACTGGAGTGATTAAAGCATCAGACTATAAATTGGGAGACCCTGAGTTTTAGTCTTGCCTTTGGCACAAAGCCATATGGGTAATCTTGGGCCAGTCCCTCTCTCTCGGCCCTTGGAAGGAGGCAATGGCGAACCACTTCTGAAATCTTGCTTAGAAAACTGCAGACTAGTCTGCAGGCAGTTGCCAGGAGTTAGAAGATTGATTGGAAGTGCATGCGCGCGCACACACACACACACACACACCTCCTGGGCAGCTTGCCCTGCTGCCTGCAATTGATAAGTCCCCCCACTATAGCACAATTTATCTGATTGAAAACCAGTATTTCTGATGCTGGAAAAGTGATTTCAGATACATAAAGAGCTAGGTAGGCACTTTTTTGTGAAGTTTTAAGTTATACTTTTGTTGAGGGTATGTCTTCCTTTTCCCAGTATTTGGTAACTACTGGAGATATAATTCTTCTTATGTTGCTGACTATTCTCATCTGATAAATGCCCTCTCTCACTTTGTGTGGGAACAAAAGAGCTATTGCAATTTTCATGAAGTTACATCAAACTACAACTCATTTATAGTCTAATTTTAAGGATGGGGATGCTATAGAACCTTGATTTTGCTTATGTACTTTTAATTACAATGTCCTCCTTCAGACACCTCTCAGCCCTGCTCTGGGTAGGTAACCAGCAGCAGCAAAGCGGCCCATTCCACTATGACTATGCCACTATACTTCACCCCACCCCCAAATCCAACCTGTCTCACTTCCCTGCCAGCATATCAGCCCCTGTTCACTTGCTCTTCCCACTTATTGTGTTTGTGTGAAAACTTTTTGTATCCTTTATTTTCCAATTTACCTATCAGAATATTACAACACAATGTAGAGGTTGAGTGTATGATACAATGGTAGACAGTGCTTACCTGCTGCATTCTGTCATAGAAACCATAGGACCTGAACAACGGTTCTCTAGCACCATCTCCTGGAGGTCAATAAGAAAGTGAACCACTGTAAAACAATGGCTTCAAGGCCCAATACCCCAACTCCCAAGCCTAGTAAGTCTCCATAGTAGGAAATCCTTTTTATTAGACAAGTATCATTTCATGTTATGCATTACTATGTATTGAACAATGCTAGAAAGATGTGTAAAATGGATGTTTTTCAACAATTGTGTTTTTATGCATGCTGCATTTTAGGAGTTACACTTTAAACTCGACGTGTCATGTGATGTGTTGCGATGTATCACAACTTCTTTTCCATTGCCAGAGCTGGGCTGGGTGTGGCCTCCGCATGAATATGCTCGCAAACCTGTTTCCCTGTGATGCTTATCAGTTCTTTTCTTGATATTTCTCATATATTATCCCTAGATTTGGGTGTTCAGAGTAATATGTGTATAATATATATACATGTATGAGAAATGAAAAAGTAAGTAAATAAAGGATTGTTGATCTGTAATAAGAAATTTTAATTTGAAAAGAATATAGTATATTGTCCAACACCTGAGCTAGTTAAGTCTTTTACAATACATAGGCAAAATGCTAAGTTACTTCTAGAGCAGTTTGAACACTCAAATCTAGGGATAATATATGAGAAATATCAAGAAAAGAACTGATAAGCATCAAAGGGAAACAGGTTTGCGAGCATATTCACTTCTTAATAAGCTCTCAAACTTGTCCTTAGGGGAAAAGGGGAGGATTCATTATCAAAGAACTTTGAATACTAATATCTCTGCAATATTCAGGTGCTGGTAGGCAGAATCCATACATTTATTATGGAATAAAGCTAACATTGAGAGCCAGTTTGGTGTACATTAGGGGTTAAAGTATCAGACTAGAAATTGGGGAATGATGGGTTCTAGTCCCAACATAGTCACAAAACCAGCTGGATGACTTTGAACCAATCACTGTCTTTCAGCCCTTGGAAGGAGGCAGTGGCCAACCATTTCAGAAAATGCTACTAAGAAAATTGCAGGGACTTGTCCTGGCAGTTGCCAGGAATCAACACTGACCGGAAAGCACTAAAAAAGAAAAAAGCTAACACCAATATGTAATGTAGACTGAAATGTTTGAGAAATTGGACCTGGGCAACAAAAAATTAGCTACCGGTTGTGCTGAAGTGGTGTGAACTGGCTGAATCCCACCACTGCTTTATTGTCATTTTTTTAGTAAGAGCACACTGGCCCATATTAAAAACAGAATTCTGTTGTCTGGTCTCAAAAGAAAGTATATACCTACCCATATACATACATAACACACATAAACACCTGCTACACACACACACACACATGCTACACACACATACATATGCTACACACACAGAGAGAGAAATATTAATCACTGTCCATTTTGAATACATAGCAAAAAGAGGAAACTTGAGAGTTCACAAACTGATGCTATATGGAACAAAACTGCGACTAGATCTGGATGTTCTGCGTCGGATACCACAATACCTCCTCCCAGAAGGCAACAAGGAAAACAGGTCATGAAGAGGATGTGGAGCATCCCAGACTATCCTGCAGACCTTGCTCAAGCATCGCTTATATGCTATGTCCTGGATAATAGGCGGTTAAAAGGTGTAGATGGGTCATGCTTTGATGTCAGCTTCCTTGAGATAGGGTTTGGTGCTTCACCTTTGAAGGACTCAGTAGTGTACCTACTGAAGTCAATTTTGATCCAGAAATTCTGGACAATTATTGTCCTGTCTCCAGCCTTCCCTTTTTAGGGCATATTGTTGGTACAGCATTGAATAACAATTAGAGAATTTTGGAAGAAGCAGAAGATCTAGAATCATTTCAGTCTGATTTCAAGCCATGATTTAGTGTGAAGACAGCACTGGCTATGCTTGTTTATCAGCTTTGGTGGAAGTGTAATGGAGGTGGCGCAACTGCTGTTATGCTCTTGATCTCTCAGCTGCTTTTAATACAATCACAGTATCCTGGATTGGCTGCAGAGTTTTACACTGGTTTTCTTCCCTTCTTCATGGGCAATTCCATACAAATGGATTAGAAAATTTTTATACTACTTTATTTTTAAATTATTTGTAAAATTCAGGGAATCCTCAATTTATGACCATAATTTACAACCCAGAATTATGGTTGTAAGTCGTGGCAGTCATCATGTGACCATGTCCAATTTTATGATCTTTTTTGCAGTGACCACTAAGCAAATGCGGGGGTCATTAATTAAACTCATTGTATCCAATGGGCATTTTTTTGCCCAAAACTACAAGTAAACATAAATTTGGGCCAGTTGCCAAGCGTCAAAATGTGATTATGTCTCTATGGGGATGGAGGGTTGGGCATCAGACCTTTCAAACCAAATTGTAAGTAGCTCTGGGGAAGTCCATCATAACTTTAAACAGTCACTAAGCAACTGGTTGTAAGTTAACGATCATACCAATATATCTGTAATTAAGAAAAATATTCATATATTACTGACCCAGCCTTAACTCCCCAAAATAATTTCTAGAGATGATGCAATAGAAAGATGTCAATGTATTCAAAATACACTCATGTTTCACACAGTATAAGCATATAATTTTAAAGGACATATAATTTTAAGGACATTTAACATACTACTAAGCCTCAAAAGCTGTGGTAGGGTAAATACATTATTTATTTATTTATTTATTTATTTATTTATTTATTTATTTATTTATTTATTTATTTATTTATTTGGTTTATATACCGCCCTACTCCCAAAGGACTCAGTGCGGTTTACAAGGCAAAATTTAAAAACAATACAATATAAAATTAAATTTAAATTAAATTAAGTCTAGCCGCAAAAATTAAAATCACAATTTAAAAACATTAAACCCCTCAGTCCAGACCAGATAGCTCAAAGAGCCAGGTTTTTAGGTCCCGGCGAAATGAACGAAGGTCGGGGGCAGTCCGGAGTTCCGTTGGCAGTTGATTCCATAGGGTAGGCGCGCCCACAGAGAACGCCCTCCCCCTGGGGATATTTATTAATATCTGTAAAGGGGGCTAAAAAAACAAAATATACACAATTATTTTCCTATGCCTAATACAATATTCAAAATGAATACAAAATCCCTCTGCAGAAATTAGACATTCTGAAAAAACTGACTTTGAAAGAGTAAGACAGTCTTATGCAACTTAGACAGTGGTATAAAGCAATATTTTTCCTCTGCCTATCTTGTGTGACTTTAGGTTTTATTGAAAGAAAAGTCTTCATTGGGGTCCAGTCCAAGCCTGGAACAAACAAAATGGAGGCTGTTTGTAGTTTATTGAAGAGCAGAACCATATGTAGCTGGGAGAGGTAGGTTTTTATACCTTTTGGGGTTTTTGTGTTTGGAGTTCCTGTTCCTGTGGCATGAACTTTGACCTGAGGTTCAGTGTGTCCTTTTCGTATTCTGATGATGGGTTAATCCTACTATGTCCTAAAGGTCATGTCTTTTAGAGTTTAGGGGTCGTCTTCCTAATCTCATCAGCTTCTAGCTTCCTGGCTCCATCCTTTCTGAAAGGATTATCACATATGCATTTCTACAGACCTGGTTTCTGATTGGGGCAGAGAGGGGGTTGGTTTCTGGGGGCTGGTTTTGTCTTAGATTTTTTCTCCATTACCCTATTCCTTTGGGAGGTACAATATTCTGCTTTTTTATAATATTCCCGAAAATATTTCTTTCTCGGGGGGGGGGGTGCTATCCACCCACAATTTAAAGTGACTTCAACATATCCAGCACGAAGGAATAAGACAGTAAAATCTTTAATGTTTTTCCTCATAGCCAACTTTTGGAAGTAGATTTTCAGTGCTTTTACACTGAAAACCAAATAAACTTCATATTGTACTACATCTGATTGCTTAAACCTAGTATCGTGATTACAGTACATGACAAATGTGAAAGAATTTGTTTCTTACGTTGTGTAGCAACATAAAGTGCCATAATACATAGTTGGTGTTTTTTTCACCATGGTGCCCTTACATTGTACTGATATTTAGGAATCAGTTGCTGCTATTCTTCTATGTGAGAATACTTAAAAGAATATCATCAGAGATACTACTGAGGATACAATGAATCCTATTCTTGCCACTAAAATGCTGTTTCTTGGAGTGTTTTCAGTGTCATTCAGTCACAAAACATACCGAACTGCATAGCGAGGCCTCCAGGATCTCCATGGATTGTCTTCGGGCTGGGGAGGAGACGACGTAAGCGAAAGAGAAAGGAGCGAAAGCAAAAACGTGGCTGCAGGGCTGGGATTCTGACTCGACTTCGAAGGCAGCCTTTTAGACCAACATTGCCGAGCCTTTTTCTGAGCAATGCCAGATCCCTCGTCCATAAAATTGACAAATTACAGCTGCAGTTAGCAGAAAGCAGGCCTGTCCAGGAATGCTGTGTGATCATTGTCACAGAGACCTGGCTACATTCAGAGATACCGAATGAAGCTGTGGAGTTGATAAGCCGAGTTTTTCACTGCTCTGACAGAGATAAACGCTCCGGGAAGGGTAAAGGAGGAGGACTGTGTGTGTACATACACTGTGAATGGTGTGTTAACAGCAGATTGGTATACACTTATTGCTCCCCAGATGTGGAACTGATGACTGTTATATGTAGGCCTTTCTATCTGCCTAGAGAAATTACTGTGGTAATTATTATAGCTGTTTATGTTCCACCTGATGCCAATGTCAACATGGCACTTTCTAAGCTGTATGATGTCATCACCAGGCAGCAGCAAACTCACCCAGAGGGTGCTCTTGTCGTGGCTGGGGACTTCAATCAAGCTTGTCTGAAGACAGTTCTCCCTAAGTTTGTACAGTATGTGCAAGTTTCCACCAGAGGGAAGAACACTTTGGACCACGTGTATTCCAATCTGAAACAGGCATACAGAGCTTTCCCTCTTCCCCACCTGGGTACATCTGACCATCTTTCACTCCTGTTGTGCCCAAAGTATGTTCCTCTCAGGAAAAGGACTCAGGCAGTCACAAAAAGGGTCAGAACAAGGCCAGTGGGTGCTCTCAGTCAGTTGCAGGACTGCTTTGAAACCACTGACTGGAGTATATTTGAAGAACAAGATCTAAATTCATATACAGATGCCGTACTCTCTTATATTAGAACATGCACTGATAGTGTAACAACGGATAAGTGCATTAGAGTTTACGGGAACTGTAAACCCTGGATGACTGCAGAGATATGAACACTCCTGAGAGCCCGGGATTCTGCCTTTAAGGCGGGGGACAGGGACAGATACAGAGAGGCCAGGGCAAATCTCAGAAGAGGCATTAGGATGGCAAAACAACAATACAAACAAAAGGTGGAGAACCATTTAGCGAACAACGATCCCAGGCAAGTATGGCAGGGACTGCAGCACTTAACCAACTATAAGGGCAGCACGAGAAGCATGGCAAACACCGATGCCTCGTTGGCTGAGGAGCTGAATATCTTCTTCGCCCGCTACGAGGTTAAAAGACCAGACCCCGTAGCCTTTGCTGGCCGACCTTCTGACTCTCAGCCACTCACCCTGTGTGAACACCAAGTGAGAGCTGTATTGAAGGCTGTGAATCCCAGCAAAGCCGCAGGCCCAGATGAGGTGCTGGGGATAGTAGTCAGGAATTGTGCCGATCAATTAGCAGGGGTCCTGACAAGGATTTTTAACATCTCCTTGCAAACGGCATGTGTACCATCGTGCTTGAAAGCAGCTACCATTGTCCCAGTCCCCAAGAAAACTGCAGTTGAGTGCCTGAATGACTACAGACCTATTGCATTAACGTCTGTAGTCATGAAATGCTTCGAAAGATTGGTTCTCCAACATCTCAGGACATGCCTCCCACTGGACTTTGATAAACATCAATTTGCCTACAGGGGAAATAGGTCGACAGACGATGCCATAGCTACTGCTTTACACTCTGTAGCAAGTCATCTCGAGAAGCCTGGAAGTTACGCCAGGATGCTTTTTGTTGACTACAGCTCGGCTTTCAACACCATTTTGCCGAGCATTCTCATCGAGAAGCTGACTGACTTGAAATTCTCCCCCACCATCTGCGATTGGATTCAACACTTTCTTAGGGATCGGTTACAAACAGTGAGGGTCGGGTCTGCTTTGTCCACACCCCTGAAGCTTTGCACCGGCACGCCACAGGGCTGTGTGCTTAGCCCCTACCTGTACTCTTTATACATATATGATTGTGTATCATCTGACCCATCCACTGCGATAATCAAGTTCGCAGATGATACAACTGTGGTGGGTCTTATTACAGGTGGGGATGAGATAGCATATAGGGCGGAGGTACAAAAACTATCCATATGGTGTAGTAACAACAACTTGCACCTAAACATCGGCAAGACGAAAGAGATGGTGTTAGACTTTCGGAGAAAAAAGGAGGAACCTTCCCCACTTTACATCGAAGAGAACTGTGAAGAGAGAGTTTCCTCCTTTAAATTTCTGGGAGTCTACCTCTGTGAAGATCTGACCTGGAAAGTTAACACAACTCAGGTGGCTAGAAAGGCCCAACAGAGGCTTCACTTTCTTAGGGTCTTGCGGAAGAACAGGGTAGAACAACAGCTAATGACCCTCTTTTACCGGTCTACTATAGAGAGCGTCCTCTCGTATGGTATTGTGGTTTGGTATGCTGGTCTGACAGCCGCGGATAGGAAAGTATTACAGAGGGTAGTGAGCACAGCACAAGACATTGTGGGCTGTTCCCTGACACCACTGGATGACATCGCCAGGGCTCATTGCCTTGGAAGAGTGAGGAAGATTCTCAGGGATGACTCACACCCTGGACGGTATCTCTTTACTCTCCTACCATCCGGTAGGAGATATAGGAATATAGCCAGCCGTACCAACAGGCTGAAAAATAGCTTTTATCCGTGGGCTGTTAGGCTTTTAAATGGGACATAATCTTATGCAGAATTGACTTGGGAGGCCGGTGTGTGGTGTAGTTGGTTCACATAGTGTGGTGGGATGGAGGGTTTGTTGTCACTGTGTGTTGGGGGGAGAGAGCACGGGGGGAGGCTCAGCTAATCTCAATGTACACATGTTGTACTTTGACAATAAAGGTTTATTTATTTATTTATTTATTATTCTCCAGAAAATGTGATATGTATTCTATTTTTATTTATTTATTTATTTATTTATTTATTTATTTATTTAACTTATATGCCGCCCTTCTCCCGCAGGACCCAGGGTGGTTCACAAGGCAATTAAAACAACATCACAATACAAAAATTAATAACAATTAAAATAGATTAATTTATCCTTAATTAAAATCTAAAACCCCTATAACGCTGATTAAAAACCCAATTACAATAAGTTAAAAAATTAAAAAATCCTCAGTCCTAGCCGGAAAGCTTAAAGAGCCAGGTCTTCAGGTCCTGGCGGAACGAACGAAAATCAGGGGCAGTCCTAAGCTCTACGGGTAACTGGTTCCAGAGGGCAGAATGAGTGTTATGTATCCAAGTCATCTGCATAGCAACAGCCACCAGGGGGCGTTGGCCTGGACGGGTTTGGCGGGAAACCTAGTTTCGGCGGGAAACCTAGGGCCAACCCCATTGGCTGGTCGCCTACCTGGCTGGGTATTTAAGGCGGCCAGGTAGCCCTTGTTCTGGCAGTACGCTACCCCCCCCCCCAATAAAGAGCTGAACACGTACTCCAGCTGGCGTCTCTTCCTTGTGTCGGACCCACTACATTACGAGGATGCTTACCAGGAGCCTGTAAAAGCCAAACCATTTTGCAAGAAAAAATTATTTATAAAAACAAGAATTTGGCATATTTCTTCCTAGTAACTTCAGTTTGTCTCAGAAAGGATATGGAGGCTAAACTTTAAAAGAGGGAGCAAAGCCACTATTTCTGCAGTTAGGGTTGTAGTAGGGTGCACAGTCCTTCACAAACAGAGAAATGAGCCCCTTCCCTTGGCTCCACTTTTTCTTTCATAAGCCAACTATCAGATGCCAAATAACAGAACAAGCAGCCTTCCCTACCTGTAACTTTCAGCCACCACTTGTTTTTCAGATGAGGGGAAATTCTTATTTATAGGGCAAAGCAGGAAAGCTTATTTTATTCAAAGTTTTTCTGTTCTTTTGGATTTACACAGACCAGATCTTACTGGGCCTTATTCTCACAGGACTAGCTCTCAATGAGCAGTTTCAAAAATACTTATAGACTAAAGCTTTTAGAGAATGCAAATATGAAGTCAACAAATGGATTTCAAAAGAAAAGCATAAGTCGAAACTCTTCATTTTTTTTTCATCAGAGCTCCCTTTTAGCTCATAACAGAATCTTCCTCTTTCCTATCTGATGTGCAGGGGAAAGATTAACTTTTTATTTACTACAGCATAGGGCCCAAAGTATTGTTACCGCCCCAAAGAGCTTTCGCACATGCGCCTTGCAAGCGTTCTGTTTTAAAATGAGCAGAGCGAGGAGAGCGGCCTGCTTCTTTACGCAGATCCTACCAATATATCTAGGTTGAAAAGGGGGACGAGTAGCCTACATTTTTTTTTCTATTGGGTGCCAGTCTTCCCATCTCACTCTCTGTAATGCCATTAAATTAACGTGACCCTTTATACTGTGCACTCCGTAGTCAAACAATAACTTTTTAATATTTATATATAAACTACTATGTGAAACGAGGCCGAAACTTTCCCCCCCCCCACTCTTCAATGGTACCTTCGGCTGACAGCGGTCACGTCTGGAGGAGGCGGGGCCCCAGCTCTCTTACGCTGTCCCCGGCTCCGGCATCCGTGTTGTGGTGCTGTCGCTGCCTTCCCAGGTAGTTCGGCTTTGGTCCTGTTGAATCGAATCTAAACCCCCCCTCCGGAGCCTCCTTCAGACGGCTTCATGGCGTATAGTCAGGGAGGCGGCAAGAAGAAAGTCTGTTACTACTATGACGGTGAGAGAAGGGCTGAGCGGGGCGAGGCTGCAAAGGAAGGGGTGTAATGTGCCCAAAGAGCTGCTGTCCTTCTGTCTGTCCACTTCAACCCCCTCCCCCACACCAATTTTGTCGTTGAAGGGTGTTCGTTGGTTGCGCTCCTCACGTCGCCCCTCCCATACCCTCTGTCCTCGCGCGCCTTCTTCTTTTTTTTTTTTTCCGGCGCACGCGCCGCAGGCAGCCCCTCCCCCTAATTTGTCTGGTACTGTTGCTTCTACCTATTGTGTCTGTAGCGCGTGCGTTTGGATGGGGCGCGCGGCGGCTGGTCTCACAAAGGTGCTTTTTTTTTTCTTTTTCCCTCAGAGGCGACTGGACTTGGTTGCCTCTTGAAAAAGCACCTTTGGGACAACCGCGACCTGAATTGACTGAAGAATCTCCATAGACAGCTGCTCGTCTCGTTTGTGACTTCTGCCCCCTCCTTTTTTTTTCTGTCTTTCCTTCTTTCTTCAAATCTGCACCTCAACTTATAGCTATTTTGTAAAAGTCCGTGCGGAAAGCTGGTGGGTTTCCCTTTTCCCCTTCCCGTTTTGTCGTTGAGACTCACGTGTAACTCTAACTCACGCGTTCATTGCAATGGGAATTGCTCTCCGTAGCGTATGGGACGGAGAAGCAAGGCTGTAAGGATCCGTAGAAATAAACTCAGAGCTCCATACTCAAACTGTCAGGGTTTTTTTTTTTGTTTTTTTCTGATTCGTGCACTCCCCTCCCAATAGAATGCAAAATAGACATCACTGTCAGGGAGAATCGTTTTAATTACGGGATATTTTCCTGGTCGTTAACCATTTTTAATGTTGGGCGATGAAGGATGGATAGAAATTCTAAAAGTTTTCACGGTTTTTTTTTTGAAAAGGAAGGTAAAGATTTTAATTCCCGTTAAAAGCGGAAATGTAAGATTGTGTGCCCCATCAAAAAAGTACATGAGAAAGCATCAGAGCAAGACCAGTCCAAGATAAAACATTGTGAAACACAAAAATTAATGGTGTACTTCAGATACTTTTATGTGCTACAAAAAAAAAATCAAAAACGTGCTTTTGGTGAATTAGAATATATAATGGGAC
The DNA here is from genome assembly GCF_964194415.1 of Vipera berus. Classification (NCBI taxonomy): domain Eukaryota; kingdom Metazoa; phylum Chordata; class Lepidosauria; order Squamata; family Viperidae; genus Vipera; species Vipera berus. Next base: position 256,688,570 of record NC_138202.1, on the reverse strand, counting down.
TTTTGAGCTAATCAGCCAAAACAGTTATGTAGCCAATTGGTAGGAAGCATGCTTGCAGCAGCCTAAAAGGGCTAATAGGAATTGAGCAGATCATAAGTCTTGACTGCATCAGCAGTCACATTGTTAGTGAAGTATGATAAGTTATGTCCACAGTGAAAATTGCATCAGAAAAAGAAACATCCTCTACTTTAAAACTGACAGCTAAAAATGATTGGGTTAGAGATGAGATATATGCAATGTCATGAGAACATATCATTTGAAAATATTCAGTGAACCATGTTCATGCCATGGTTAAAGGCATGAATCAGCCCTATGCTGTTCTTTAAAATAGAATAACAGAGTTGGAAGGGACCTTGGAGGTCATCTAGTCCAACCCCCTGCTCAGGTAGGAAACCCTGTACCTTTTCAGACAAATGGCTGTCCAGTCACTTCTTAAAAACCTCCAGTGTTGGAGCATTCACAACTTCCAGAGGCAGGTTGTTCCACTGATTAATAGTTCTAACTGTCAGGAAATTTCTTCTTAGTTCTAGGTTGCTTCTCTCCTTGATTAGTTTCCATCCATTGTTTCTTGTGCTGCCCTCAGGCACTTTGGAGAATAGCTTGATTCCCTCTTCTTTGTGGCAACCCCTGAGATACTGGAACACTACTATCATGTCACCCCTAGTCGTTCTTTTCATTAAACTGGATAGACCCCCCCTCAAAAGTAGAGATAATATTTCCAAAATGAAATCCTACAGGTTGTGGCTGATCTGTTTGAATAAGTTATTGTAAGCTGACATTGTGTAAACTATTTTAGTCATCTTGTGCTCAAATCACAATGGAAAGAAATTAAAACTTGGGGCAGAAATGCCTTGTATGTTTTATGAGTGAATACTTTTCCCAGAACTGCAAATTGACAGGGACCATTTTTTTAAATTTTGAGGATAATGTGTCAATAATGCAATTATTAATGTAGAAAAATAAAATGTCTTTCCTGTTTAGATCTTACTGGGGGGGAGGAGCTTAGATTAATGCAGAGGCTTCCGTACTTTCTCAATTCACAGTACCCTTAACATTTTAGTAATATTTTTGTGATGCACCAAGGAACACAGTGATTCCCAAACTGTGGGTGCCTCAAGGAAGTTTCATTAATTAAGTAGTAAAATATCCGACCTATGGTGCCCCTATAAATTTGTTGAGGCAGCATTGTGCAGTTTTGGAACCACAGATGGTTTGTTAGTATTTTAGCTAAGAAACTCGATCTAATGAGCAGTGTAGTATAATCTTGAACATATACTCACCATGTTCAAGAAGATATGGGATTGCTTTGAAGTCTTGAACCTCATTGATATCTACAAAAATATGGCAACCTACACAACAAGACCAGTAAATATTCTAACTAAACAATGCTACCAACTCTGGAGATTAGAAGGGATCAGTCTACATACTAATGTCAAAAAGAGATTCAACCAATTACTATATGCTTTTTCTGTTATTGTTTTAAAAGCAATTTAAAAACATTTTTTAAAGATCAATAGTAAAGATTCCAACAGTAAAGAAATGCAGGTAGTCCTCGACTTACAACAGTTCATTTAGTGACCATTCAAAGTTACAACAGCCCTGAAAAAGGTGACTTATGACCATTTTTCAGTTACAAACTTTGTAGGATCCCCATGGTCATGTGATCAAAATTCAGATGCATGGCAACTGACTCACATTTATGATGGTTGCAGTGTCCTGGGGTCACGTGATCACCTTTTGCGACCTTCTGAGAAACAAAGTCAGTGGGGAAGCCAGATTCATTTAACAATTGTGTTCCTAACTTAACAACTGCAGTGATTCACTTAAGTATTTTGGCAAGGAAAGTCGTAAATGGAGCAAAATTCACTTAACAAATGTTTCATTTAGCAACATAAATGTTGGGCTCAATTGTGGCCATAAGTCGAGGACGACCTGTAGGTACTTGAACTTGCTATAGGAAAAATAAAAACCTTGGAAAAGATAATCAGAGGTTATGACATGTCTGTACTTACAAAGATCAGAATTGTACAGATAATTGTTTTCTCTGTGACACCATACAGAAGCAAAACTTGGGAGTTTGAAGAAGCAGAATAGAAAGAGTATTGTTGACACTTTTGAATTTTGGCGTAACAAAATAACAGAGTTGAAAGGAACCTTGGAGGCCGCCTTGTCCAACTCCCAGTATTGTCAAGAAAACAAACAAATTGTCATAGAACAAATCCATCTAGAGTTCTTACTTGAGATACAAATGACCACAAATTATCATATTTTGAACTCACTGTCTTCATCTCTCATGGAAAGTCCATAATGCTGGGAAAGGCGGAAGGAAAGAAAAGGTTAATCAGCAGCAAGGTAGTAGGAGCTGATTGGAAACAGTAGCGGTCGCATCACTGGAAAACCTAAAGGCTGGGATTGAAAGACACAGTCCTGGAGAAAGTGTCGCTAAGAATCCATGCTCATTTGATGGCACAGTATCAGTATTATGGAATTGAGAATCAGAATAATAGACTTTTTGAGTCTGATTCATTGTAAATTTATCCCATTCTAACAGTAAAATTGTAATACATTGTTACACTTGTGACCTGGAATGGCATGCTAAGTTGTAAAAAGAAAGTTGATCTGGTTTTGGATTGTTAAAATTGCCTTCAATACTTTCTTAAAAATAATCAAACAGTTTTATTGGGGGGGTTAATTAATTTTTCCCCCCATTTCTTCCACAAACAAGTCAACACATATACCGCAATACATAAATACATACAGGGAGTGCAGAATTATTAGGCAAATGAGTATTTTGACCACATCATCCTCTTTATGCATGTTGTCTTACTCCAAGCTGTATAGGCTCGAAAGCCTACTACCAATTAAGCATATTAGGTGATGTGCATCTCTGTAATGAGAAGGGGTGTGGTCTAATGACATCAACACCCTGTATCAGGTGTGCATAATTATTAGGCAACTTCCTTTCCTTTGGCAAAATGGGTCAAAAGAAGGACTTGACAGGCTCAGAAAAGTCAAAAATAGTGAGATATCTTGCAGAGGGATGCAGCACTCTTAAAATTGCAAAGCTTCTGAAGCGTGATCATCGAACAATCAAGCGTTTCATTCAAAATAGTCAACAGGGTCGCAAGAAGCGTGTGGAGAAACCAAGGCGCAAAATAACTGCCCATGAACTGAGAAAAGTCAAGCGTGCAGCTGCCAAGATGCCACTTGCCACCAGTTTGGCCATATTTCAGAGCTGCAACATCACTGGAGTGCCCAAAAGCACAAGGTGTGCAATACTCAGAGACATGGCCAAGGTAAGAAAGGCTGAAAGACGACCACCACTGAACAAGACACACAAGCTGAAACGTCAAGACTGGGCCAAGAAATATCTCAAGACTGATTTTTCTAAGGTTTTATGGACTGATGAAATCAGAGTGAGTCTTGATGGGCCAGATGGATGGGCCCGTGGCTGGATTGGTAAAGGGCAGAGAGCTCCAGTCCGACTCAGACGCCAGCAAGGTGGAGGTGGAGTACTGGTTTGGGCTGGTATCATCAAAGATGAGCTTGTGGGGCCTTTTCGGGTTGAGGATGGAGTCAAGCTCAACTCCCAGTCCTACTGCCAGTTTCTGGAAGACACCTTCTTCAAGCAGTGGTACAGGAAGAAGTCTGCATCCTTCAAGAAAAACATAATTTTCATGCAGGACAATGCTCCATCACACGCGTCCAAGTACTCCACAGCGTGGCTGGCAAGAAAGGGTATAAAAGAAAACAATCTAATGACATGGCCTCCTTGTTCACCTGATCTGAACCCCATTGAGAACCTGTGGTCCATCATCAAATGTGAGATTTACAAGGAGGGAAAACAGTACACCTCTCTGAACAGTGTCTGGGAGGCTGTGGTTGCTGCTGCACGCAATGTTGATGGTGAACAGATCAAAACACTGACAGAATCCATGGATGGCAGGCTTTTGAGTGTCCGTGCAAAGAAAGGTGGCTATATTGGTCACTGATTTGTTTTTGTTATGTTTTTGAATGTCAGAAATGTATATTTGTGAATGTTGAGATGTTATATTGGTTTCACTGGTAAAAATAAATAATTGAAATGGGTATATATTTGTTTTTTGTTAAGTTGCCTAATAATTATGCACAGTAATAGTCACCTGCACACACAGATATCCCCCTAAAATAGCTATAACTAAAAACAAACTAAAAACTACTTCCAAAAATATTCAGCTTTGATATTAATGAGTTTTTTGGGTTCATTGAGAACATGGTTGTTGTTCAATAATAAAATTAATCCTCAAAAATACAACTTGCCTAATAATTCTGCACTCCCTGTACTCGTAAGTTTGGGTGCTGCTCGCCCATTTCCCCTTTCGCTGTATCCACCCTCCTTCTCTCTCTTTCCTCTTCTCTACTTTCTTTTTCCCTTTCTCCTTTCTTTCCTACTTCCCTCTTCTTCCTCTCCTTTCCTCTTTCCTTCACTACTCCCCTCCCATTTCTCCCCACTTCTCCTATTTTCCTCTAACCTTTCTACTTCCTTCCCCCTCCTCTACTCTCTTCCCTCTCTCCTCTCCTTTCTTCCCTCCCATTTCTCTTCTAATACAATTCAGGGGTGATGTCCAAGCAGCTCCTCTCCTTAGATTTTCAATATCTATATTAGGTATTATAACATTAATTTTCTATTACGTCAATATTTCTATAAATCTGGCCTTCTTGGTATATACTTCTATAAATTTTTATACTGCCTCCGGTTATGCAATACAGTGTCGCCTGGGTCTCCCTCCTTACCCACTATTCCATCTAAATTAGTATTAGCCATCTTTTAGGCATATTCTCTTTTTCACCCACTCAACATTTTCCCCAGATTTCATAATACTTTGACTCTGTCTTATCTTTAATTATCATTGTTAATCTGTTCATTTCCGCACATTCCATTATTTTCCCGATCACCTCTTCTTCTGGAGGAGCTATCAGTGCATTCCAGTTTTGTGCAAACACAATCCTAGCTGCAGTGGTTATATGAATAATCAAATATGTGTTCTCTTTACTATATTTCTCTGGTAAAATACCCAACAGGAATATTTCTGGTCTTAGTTCTATATGTTGTTTTATCATCTTTTCTATCCATGTTCTAATTATATTCCAATAGGTTTTAGCTTCTACACACATCCACCACATATGATAGAAAGAGCCTGGTATTTGATGACATTTCCAAAATTTCATAGATCTGTCCTTAAACATTTTAGCTAGTCTTTCTGGAGACATATGCCATCTGTAGAACATCTTGTACATATTTTCTTTATACGCTGTCGCCATTGTCAGTTTATAGTTTCTTTCCCATAATTGCTGCCATCTATCTAATTCAATTGTATATCCAAAGTTTCTTGTCCATTTTATCATTGACTCCTTAACTTGCTCCTCTTCTAATTCCCTATATAGTAAGTAGCTATACATTTTTTAATCCATTTTTCTTCAGTTCCCGTAAGTATTTCATCTAACTCTGTTCTCCCCAAATTAAAACCATCTATTTTAGCATCTTTTTCATATCTAGATTGTATTTGCGTTCTCATGTACCAATCCATCTTTATTCCTTATTCCTCTAATTGTTGTTTGGTTTTCAGCTCCCCCGTGTCTGTTAGTAGATCATTACATCTTATAATGTTTTGCATGTTAAACATGTTGGGATATATTAACGCTTCCATAGTTGAGAGCCAATCTGGAATCTTCAAGTAATGCTTTCTCTTTATTTTCTCCCAAACCATCAATAAAGAATTCCTAATATGATGTCTCTGGAAATAGCTATGTATTCTATTTTTCCCATACCATGTGAAAGCATGCCATCCCAACTGTAAGACATGTTCCTCCAATGTCAATAATCTAGAATTGCTCAGTAAGATCCATTCTCTCATCCATGATAATGCTGCAGCCTGATAATAATAATTCCCAATTAAGTAAACCAAATCCACCTTTGAGTCTTGCGTCCTGTAACATTTTTAAATTAATCCTTGCTTTTTTCCTCTGCCAAATATATTTCAAAATTATTTTATTTAGCCCCTCAAAATATTTCTTTTCCAATCTTATTGGTATTTTGAACACAAAAACAACAATCGTGGTAGTATATTCATTTTGATTATTGCAATCCTACCCATTAATGATAATTGTACCTTTTTCCATTTATCTAAATCTACTTCGATTTGTCTTTTCAATTTGCAATAGTTATCTTCTTTAATTGTTATACATCTTGCTGTCAGGTGAATCCCCAGATAATTTACCTTCTTTACAATCTGTATATCTAACTTTCCCATCAATTCTTTTGTTTTGTTTTTCAGTCATATTTTTCACTAACATTTTTGTTTTATCTTTATTAATCTTCAAACCTGCTACCTCACCATATTTTTCTATTTGTTCTATTAATACAGGCCCTGTCTCTAGTGGCTCCTCCAAGGTAAACACTAGTTCATCTGCAAAAACTTGTAGCTTATATTCTTCCCTCTCATTTTGTATCTCTAGTGTCAATACAAACAATAATGGAGATCCCTGCCTTGTTCCCTTCATAATATTAATCTTTTCAGTTTTATTGTTGTCTTTATTTTTAAAATCACTATTTTGTTTAAAGAACTTAGAATGAATGGGTAAATATATTAGCTTCAAATCAAATAAATGCCTGATAAGCATTTAAAACTAAGAATTCCATCCAGATCACTGAGCAAAAATTTGCAAATACAATATAGCTAGTTCTTGATTTATGACCATTCGTTTAATGACAGTGTGGAGTTTTATGATGGCACTGAAAAAAAATGACTTGCGATCTGTCCTCAAAGTTATGACTGTTGTACTCCCTTAGTCAGGCCATTGCAGTCTTGATGCATGCAACCATTTGTGATCTTCCCAGCCATCTTCTGACAAGCAATATCAAAGGAGAAGCCTGATTTGCTTAATGACCATGGTAAAAATGTAAATGGCTCCTGTCCCATGATGACTTACTTACCAATACCACTGCATAGTGACTGAAATTCCAGTCCCAATTGTGTTCATATATGGAGGATTGCTTGGAGGCTAGACAAGATATGTTTCTCCCCCACATGCAGCATAAATATTCATCTCTCTATCCTTTCTTTGACAGATTTATAAAAATATTTATGGGCTGGTTGCTTCCCCTCCAGAAGAGAGGGGAAATCCCTCAGTGTGTTAGAGAAACAAACTTCAAATCTAGTATCCCTTTTGCTTGCAACCTTCCATGCTGGCTTCCCAGGTGAAAAGTTTGCTTTTCTGGAGAAACCAGCAGAGAAGATTGTAGATATTCCCATGATCACAGGACACTTGGCAACCAGTTGTACATGTGAACAGGTTGCCAATGCCCCAAATTGTGTCATTTGACTGGGGAGCAGCTCAATGTTTTATGACACCTGAAAGTGCTTTGCAGGCCATAAAGCACCTGTTCCGAAGCCATTGTGACTGTAAACATTAGGTAAACAACCAGTTATAAATCTAGGGCTACCTACATTGATTAGGAGTTGAGAATTAAAAGGATAATAAATTTCATCAATTTATGTTTTCATTTAATGTGCTTACTGCTTAACTGAAGAAACTAAATGCAGTTTACAGCTTTTGTTAAATATATCTGTTTTCAATATGAGATGAGAGTAATATCACTTGGATTAGTATTTTGCCTGAGATTCAAATAATATTTTGCACATTCAGATCACACAGCCCATTTATCAGCTTTGCACTAGTGAGAGAGTACTCCATGGGCATTTTCAGAATGTGGAAGAAAGTATGATTCTTTGAGAATGTCAAGGACATGTTCTGTACGTTTTGTAGCTTTAGTCTGCATTAAGATGGTGACAGCAGCAAGTAGTAACATGCCTTTTGCCATAATTCTGTTTCAAACACTGTTAAGCCATCATTATTGGTAGCTATCACCGTTTCTCCCAGTATCCAGAATATGCAAAAAAAAGTTACAATGTTTGCAATCCTGCATAAATTCTGAAGGGTTCCAAACCCCAGTGGGTTTTTGGTTTAGTTTATTTTAAAGAATGTTCTCTAACAAAATGATATTCAAGAGATGACTGGTGAATGTATCATCAAACTTACAAGCTAGAAAAAAGTAATAAATAGGACTGGTTTTTTTTGTTCTAGGTGATATTGGAAACTATTATTATGGCCAGGGACACCCAATGAAGCCTCACAGAATCCGTATGACACACAATTTATTGTTAAATTATGGCTTGTACAGAAAAATGGAAATCTATGTAAGTATGCATTTATTACTATCCCTTAAAAGTCAGTGATCAGTGAAAAGAATGTAGCCCTACAAGTAATAGGATGTACATCTGTAAATTTTAATCTCAGGGCAACTTTATACTTTATTGTGGATCTGTCCTGCCACAATGCTTCAGGTGAGCATTATAGGTAAAGTCCCATCTCAGCTACCCTGCACCCTCTCTGACAGGGAAAGAAAAGAGGCAACCCAAGATTGTTGGAACTGTGCTTGTAGAAGTTGTGCTATGTAGCAGCACACATTCTGGAGAGAGAGAGAGAAACGTTCACTGAGGGATGGGCTCCAGCATGAGTCCAAAAGCTTGGAAGACTAAACGTCTGGTCCAGGTGACCGACTCAGATTGGATCCTACAACATTATCCTGGGATGGACATGCCTTCGTTCGTGTAGAGATTCATTTAAAAGGCCCTCAAGAGCAGCTGTACTTGGACATTTTATACTTTTCTTGATGGGGGCAGGAGAGATGAAGGAGTACCACACTGAATGAGTCAAAATGGGGTTGGAAAAAGAACTCCCGGTATCACCTTGAAAAGGTAAAGGCATCCCATGCAAGGCAGAGATCATTGTTGGTTATACACTTCATGGAATGATTTTCTTTCTGCTGGAGAAAGTAAAATGATTTTTTCCCATGGACTTCCTGGCCTTGTTCTCTAAAACTTGATTTTAATTATTTGATGTATACTTGATGCAATGTATGTTTTCTTTTATGATCAAAAATATTTTGTATTTAATCTATACTTATTTCCTACTGTATTATAAAATACAGGTAGTCCTCGACTTATAGCAGTTTGTTTAATGAACGTCCAAGTTACAACAGCACTGAAAAAAGTGACTTTTGACCGTTTTTCACAGTTACAGCCATTCCAGCAACCCCATGATCATGTGATCAGAAATTAGATGCTCGGCAACTGATTCATAGTTATGACACTCGCAATATCCTACGGTCATGTGATCACCTTTTGCAACCCTCTGACAAGCAAAGGCAATGGGGAAGGCAGTTTCATTTAACAACCAGATTACTAACTGTTCAACTGCAGTGATTCACTTAACAACTGAGGCAAGAAAGATCATAATATGGGGCAAAACTCACTTAACAATTGTCCCTCTTAACAGCAGAAATTTTGGGCTCAGTTGTGGTTGTAAGGCAAGGACTACCTGTATATGATATACAGCAACTATTGTACCTATGTGGCAAGCTCAAAATTGAAATTATTAATCTACATTTTAGTGTCTCTGATGAAATATGTCTTTACTTAAAATACTGCTAGTTGTTTTCCTGTAGTACAGCCATGTCAATCTTGTTGCTTATTAGCGCCCCCACAAAGCTACGGCAGAAGAAATGACTAAATACCACAGCGATGAATACATCAAATTTCTTCGTTCAATAAGACCTGACAATATGTCTGAATACAGCAAACAAATGCAGAGATGTAAGTCTCCCATTGATTTTATACAAAAAATACCATAAGAAACGTTATGGCTTGCATGCAAGATCTAAGGATCACTTCTAAAGCAGTTATTTTTTCTTCAATATTACCTTATTGAATCTTACTTTATTTAAGGAAGAAATTTACAAAATATTATTTTATTACTTATTGAATTTTGGTGTGATCATTAGCATTTTCAATAGTTTATTTCTTTAATTGCCTGTTATATGGAGGATAATCAAAACTTTATTCAAACAAAATGCTCCTCAATTCCCATACTGTAGTTTAAGGACTGAACGTTATTCATTTGTTCCTTTCTGTTGGGATTCACAGCTTTTTCTCTGGTTAAAATGAGCTTTGAAGTAGTAGTAAACTTCTGTTGGAATAACCATATTGCTTCTAATCACAGTTAACATAGCAGAGGCAGAAAACAACTATTTCTTTTAATCATATAGTTATTTCCCTAACTCCTAACACCAGTATGAACAGGAAAGGATATAATAAATAAAGGGTAACAGTATGGGATTTGGCAGCATTGTTTTTGAATCTTTTTTAATGACAAAGTTTCAAATGCGTGAAACTAAACTCACTTAAAATTAAGATTTCACCTCTGCAGTTTAGGATTATTATATGCATTAGGGGAGGAAAGCTGCAGTTCTTTAATTTCCGACTGTGAATATTTTATTAAGTTTGTTAGAGCAAGATAACCAACAGGTGCAGCATATATGGTAGTGGAGTAAAATTGTGAAACAAAATTAACTTCTAAAGTAAACGGATACCAGTAATATGGAATATTAGTATTGTTTTTGTTTCTTAATGTCAAAAATTGTTAGCATAACAAACCTAAAAATATGTACATGTACCTTGAAACAGAACTTTAGATGATTAATGAGAGTTTCCTTTATTAGTTAATGTTGGGGAAGATTGCCCTGTGTTTGATGGACTGTTTGAGTTCTGTCAACTGTCAACAGGAGGCTCTGTAGGTAAGTTTATTCTCCTTAGTTCTTTTTCTTACTTAATGATTTTTCACATTTTTGTCAATTAAGCAGTAGTAACTGTTACTTTAGATATACTTTCATGTTCTACATTTGGTAGATTTTTAAATCTTCATTATGTATTTTATTGATATCTTTATAGACAGAAAAAAAATCACCCCCTTTAGTTTTACTTGGTTGCTTGTTTAGTTTGCGATTTTTTGTAGTGCTAAGCTACTAAAGTACCTTATTTCTTTTGCCTTCTGTGGGGAATTACATTGCTGAAGTTTGGCAGTTTGGCCAACATTTTATAGTGGCACAATGTTGCAAAACTTTGAGATCCATTAAATTAAACTTGAGTATCACTTTTAGTCCATGTGTTCACTTCTATTCGCAGTAAGGTATTTTCACACTAAACTTTTGACAAAAGTATAGGTAATGGAATGGTGCTTTTTTTGCTGGGTGAGAGAAAATTAATAGAAATGGAAAATAGGACAATAGAATAAATAAAAAGCACAAAGTGACATACTAAGTGTATTACAGGAGTCCTTGCTTATATCCATTTTTTTTCAGTAACTCTTTGAACTTACAATGGTGCTGAAAAACTGGACTTAAATCCACTCCTCAAACATACAACCATTGCAGTGCAGTCTTAGTCACTTGATAAAAATTCAGTTATGTCCACATTTATGACTAGCACTCTCAGCTAACCTTTCTCCCTATTAGTGTGACTGGCATGTTCTTCCTCTGCGGCAAAGAGATTTCATAGGGTGGCTGGCTGTGTGCTGGGGCAACTGTCCTCATTGTATCAATGAGACTTCATGCAATGGCAATGGGGCTTGAGGTAGCACTCTTTAGTAGAAATAGAGGCTCAGAGGCAATAGCAGCAAGCTGAGGCTGTTCTAGTATCATGTTTCTGAACAGTAACACTGCAGGACAGCCAAAATATAATAACTTTTTAATTTTTGTAACTTTATGTTTTATTCTTGCCCTGTACACCGCCCTGAGTCCTTCGGGAGAAGGGCGGTATAGAAATATTAATAAATAAATAAATAAATAAATAAATAAAAGGGCAGAGATAGTGGGGTGGGAGAGATTGACAGGTGGTGGGGAGTTGAAGAGGGTTGGAAGAAACAAGGCTCAGGGCTGAATGAAGTCAAATTGGGAATGGTTTGGCTCAAGTTGGATCCTTGCCTAATAGCCTGCATAGGATTCACTGAACTATCATTTCTAAGTGGGGCAGTCAAGTGATGTCTCATTTCTGACCTCATTGCTTAACAATGGAGTTACTGGCCTCAGTTGTGGTTGTTGAACCACAATCTGTATGTGGTTTGCAACACAGCAGCAGAAATGCTTAAAAAAACCTGTTGAAATTCAAACCAGAACAGAAATGTGTTAAGTGAAACTCTTATTTTTCTTGCTAGGTACTATGTATTGTCTTTTTAATTTCTGCAAAATATTTTTAACCACATTTTCTCATATATATTTTTTTAGCTGGAGCAGTAAAATTGAATAGACAGCAAACAGATATGGCTGTTAATTGGGCAGGAGGACTTCATCATGCTAAGAAATCAGAAGCATCTGGTTTCTGTTATGTCAATGATATTGTGCTTGCCATTCTTGAGTTATTGAAGTAAGTTCCTGGTACAGTTATATACATACCCAATAAATAAGTTGAAAATATGAGCATTGCATTAAAAGTAAGCATGTTGAGCAAAGAAATAGCAGAGTTAGGAAAGGGGTTTTTGGTAGTTTGAGTTCTCTAAATTAATTTAAAAATACTATGCTTTGCTCCAAAACTATCCTGACTGTAATCTTATAATTAGTGAAACAGAAAGAAGAGTTATAAGAAGCATTTATCTCCAAACATGTGATAGCTGTAGTATTTCACAGTAGATGATTCTTATTAATGCCTTTGTTGTCATGAATGTCTATTATGGGGTTAATCTAATTTCTTATAATAGTTCTATTATAATTTTAATATTTTAATAGCTAAATTTGTTTCAGATATTTCTTGATTGTCTGCAAAGTCAGTGTATCTGTGCACTTGATGTTATCATTTTCAATAATTTCTTGATGAATTCATATCACAAAAATTGGCTAAGTATTTGACTCATATAAAAATGCAAAATTATGTTATTGTAAGATTAAACTGTTACTTAATTCAAAATAGCTATTGTTCTTGTTTGCGGTTAGAAAATATAAGTAGAGAAAGTCCAGCTTCTTAAATCTAAAATTATGAATATTATCATAAGAAGTGGAAGGTACATGTTATCTATTAAACTATCAGCCTGTACTTAAATTCTTACCAAACTCTCATATGATCATAATCACAGATGTGTAGGTGTATATTTAAACAGTACTTTTTGGGAAACATCATAGCAACAGGGCTAAATTTTAAAGTCAAAGAACACTATAAAGCCCTAAATGGCTTGGGTCCGGGATATCTGAGGGAACACCTGCTGCCGGCATCAAGTTCCCTTCGTCCTGTGCGCTCCCACAGGGAGGGCCTTCTCAGGGTGCCGCCGGCAAAGGATTGCCAGCGGGCAACACCCAGGGGGAGGGCCTTCTCTGTGGGCGCGCCTGCCCTCTGGAACCAGTTACCCGTAGAGCTTAGGACTGCCCCTGATTTTCGTTCGTTCCGCCGGGACCTGAAGACCTGGCTCTTTGAGCTTTCTGGCCAGGACTGAGGATTTTTTAAAAAATTTTTTAACTTATTCTAATTGGGTTTTTAATCAGAGTTATAGGGGTTTTAGATTTTAATTAAGGAAAATTTAATCTATTTTAATTGTTATTAATTTTTGAATTGTAATGTTGTTTTAATTGCCTTGTGAACCGCCCTGGGTCCTACGGGAGAAGGGCGGTATATAAGTTTAATAAATAAAATAAATTTTATATATATATATATATATATATATATATATATATATTTTCGTAGATTCTCGCGGGTGTCTGTATGTGTAGGTCTAGAGTCTCGGGTTTCTTCCCGCGTTCCTTTCATCTTCAGTCGGAACACAGCCCCACCGGCAGTTAGAAGGAAAGGAACAGACAGACCACGCATTGCTCCTGAAAGCAGCAGGAGGAATACTCCGGCCTGATGATGACGGATGGGATTTCGTCGAAACGTCGCCACAACTTTCTGAAGATGAAAGGAACGCGGGAAGAAACCCGAGACTCTAGACCTACACATATATATATATATATATATATATATATATATATATATATATATGTATATATGTATTTATATATGTATATATGTATATATATGTATATATATATGTATATATGTATATATATGTATATATATATATGTATATATATATATGTGTATGTGTATATATATATATATATATATATATATATATATATATATATATATATATATATATATATATATATATATATATAGGGACGCGGTGGCTCAGTGGGTTAGGACGCTGAGCTTGTCGATCGGAAGGTCGGCAGTTTGGCGGGTCGAATCCCGAGTGCTGCGTAACAGAGTGAGCGCCTGTTACTCGTCCCAGCTTCTGCCAACCTAGCAGTTCGAAAGCACGTAAAAATGCAAGTAGAAAAATAGGGACCACTACAGTGGGAAGGTAACAGCGTTCCGTGCGCCTTTGGCGTCTAGTCATGCCGGCCACATGACCACGGAGATGTCCTCGGACAAGCGCTGGCTCTTCGGCTTTGAAACGGAGATGAGCACCGGCCCCTAGAGTCGGAAACGACTAGCATGCATGTGCGGGGGAAACTTTACCTTTACCTTATATATATATATATATATATATATATATATATATATATATATATATATATATATATATATATATATATATATATATAAATATAATAAAGGGAACACTTAACACAATGTACTGTATTTAATAGTAGGATGTCTTATTTTCTGTTCCCTTTATTTTTTTGAGCAGTGTATGTATGTATGGGAAGCATCATAGCAATAGGGCTAAATATACATACATACATACATTAAAACAAAAAATATAACTAGGAAAATTGAGATTCATGGAAGACCTAATTGCAGCAAGTAGATTGAAGATAAAGAAGAGGGGAAAAATTACAAACGGAAGTAAAAAAGCAAAAGGTCAAGAAATGGGGTATACATGGGCTTAATGTACGTTACCTTATTTTCACTATCAGTCTTAACCTTCTGCAAAATTCATGCCTTTAAAAATCAGTGTTTTGCTACCAAATATGTTGGTGGTGTGATTAGGAGGAAAAAGAGTGGTGTGTCTGCAAAAAAATATGGGACTACGTAATTTAGATTCATTAATTTTAAAAATAAACATTTGCAGAATATTTTAAAGTTGTATGGCTTGGGAAAATGATACAAGGAGGGTCAACAATTCTGGTAAGATTTATTATAGCTACATCCAGAAATAACATGGATATACCTTTCTATCATATGTAGCATTTTTCTCTATGCGGAATTCAAGAAAGTAGTGTCCACTTTAAGAATAAGAAAAAAATCAAATAATGAATTGATGTTAGAATGTAATGCTACATTTTGAATTACACCCACACCCACAAACACACACTATAGAATCTTGTGAAAGGATATATTTTTTTGTTTTTCTAACCACATTTTCCTTTGAAGAAGAGTAGTAAGATTTTGTTCTATTGCTTTACTATTTTTTTTTCTTTTATGCCCAGATATCATCAAAGAGTGCTTTATATTGATATTGATATCCATCATGGTGATGGTGTTGAAGAAGCTTTTTATACCACAGATCGAGTTATGACGGTATCATTCCATAAATATGGTGAATATTTCCCTGGAACAGGAGATTTAAGGGTGAGTTCAGTTATAAGCTTTAAGATAAGATTTTAGAAATGCTATTCTTAAGTCTCATTCTCATTCTCAAGTTAAATTAATTTTACTTTTTGTCCCTGTTTTCCATCAAGTTCATTTAAAATTGATTAGGATTTACATTAATATGATATCGGTCTGCATTAGTGTAAGTCCAGATGCTTATTTTTATACATTTCTGAGAGAGGTACTATACTGTAATGTTTTGAAAGTAATTGCATCATTAGATGTAGCATTGGAGGGTACTAACATTTTAAATAAAAGTAATTTTTGCAGTGATTAGAAAGTTCTTCCAACCTAATATCTAGACTCCATGTTC
This sequence comes from Vipera berus, assembly GCF_964194415.1. NCBI lineage: Eukaryota > Metazoa > Chordata > Lepidosauria > Squamata > Viperidae > Vipera > Vipera berus. The sequence goes on along the minus strand of NC_138202.1, from coordinate 256,672,757 downwards.
ACTTGCAAGATAAATATCCAGAAAGCCTCAAAATGGCTAATCAAAACTAATAGACACTGATGCCAGTAATTATAATTGAACTATAGAAACAGTCATTGCTTCATTCACAAGGATTAGTATAATAGCAAACATAATATTTGTCATTAAAATAATATGCCTATATTTTGTTCCTATAAAACATGAATCAATATACTCACTGTGTTGTATAATGGGTAACATTGGAGATAATGCTACATTGTGCAACAGTCATTATAAAGGAACTATAGAAATTTGAGTTTATAGGCAAGGCAGTATATAGAAATAAACAAAGGTCTATTCTGATAACTCAGTCAAATCACAATTTAATTCATAATTATTTACGAATGTATCCGTAGTGAATGTTACTGTATCACTAGAAGCCATTAGACAGATTTGAGTCTAGGCCAATGCTTGGGTATTATTTTTATTTAGAATCATGCACTGAAAAACTGAATGCCTCCTTTAGAAGTGCATTGTTTTTTTAAAAAAAACTTTAAAAGAATAATGTAGAAATACATCACAAAAACTTAAGACATTGCATTAAATTATATTTTAAGCACTGTTTTGTTGAACAAACTACAGTGGTTTTGTTCTTATATAATGCTATACTATACTAATAATGTTGGGCCAACAGTGTTTTAAATAGTTAGACTTAGACCAGAGGTCTCCAGCCTTTTGGGCACCAGGGACTGGTTCTGTGGAGAAAGGTTTTTCTGTGGACTGGAGAGTGCGTGATTTTGTGTGCTACCTGCATTCCATGGATAGGGTTTTGCTTGTTTGTGCGGACCAGTTGCTGGCATGCCACGGCTCAGTACCGGTCCACGGACCGGGGGTTGGGGACCCCTGACTTAGACTAAGGAGACTTCAGTTCCAATCCCCATTTGATCAGAAAGCTGATTAGTTGACTTGAAAGGGCATTGGGGCAAACCCCGTGTATACAACCTTAAAAATCTTAGAAGAAAGTCAAAATATAAATGTAATAGACATGATAAATCTGGTTCTGATAAAGTTTTCTGAGTAGAATAACTAGCTATAATAATATATTTAGATGCATAATCTTGTTCCTCTAAACCTGACATGTCAAACTCACGACGTCACATGATGTCGCAGAACGTATCGGGATGATTTTGCCATTGCTGGCAATGGGGTGAGCGCAGCTTCCGCATGACACAGCCGGCCCGCAGGCCAGCAGTTTGACACCCCTGCTGTAAACTATAACAGTTAGGAAAACAGATAATTTATATTGCCTCAGAGTTTCTTGGTAGTTAATGAATAATATTTTTAAAAGCTTTGAAAAAATTTGGCATATTCTTATTTTGCCAATTTCAGATTGGCTGAATCTTTAGTATCATAAGGCTGTGTTCTGAGATTAGAGAAACCAGGTGATTTTTGATGTTATTAAATGTTAAGACTAATAATGGATTTGATGTTTACACTAATATCATTTTTTTCTTTTTAAAGGTAGAATTCCTTTCCTTTTACCTTTTTAATAGGAATTAAATTCAATAGTTTAATAACTGTAAGAAACTTTTTTCAATTTGTCTGACCACAAGATGGTACTATTGCTTCATGCTAAACACCAGTGATTTTGAGAAGAAATCACATAATTAAGAATATAGTACTATTGAATGCCTACCACAAAAAGGGTTAGTTGATAGTATGAAAAACCATTGAGAATTCTAACAAGATCTGAAAGGTCACAGCAAACATCAGCCACCAAAGCAGCCAATTTCATAGGTCCTGGCCTAAATCCAAAGGAACACGTCCAAATGATCTGTTTCCTCTAGGGGAGTCTGCTCCACTTTTTCAATAACCTACATAAAAAAATAGGAAAGTTTGGACGTGGGACAGTAATGCTTAAAACAAAAGCTTTTTGAGAAGTTGACCATTCTGAGTTTGCTCTGTTGTTTTTGCATTATTAGGCTTTCTACTGGAAATAAAGAGTAACTTGATTCTGGAGAATATGAATAGTAACTCATTGTTTATAGGAGTGTAGCTGTTAAAATTACTGAATGAAGGATTTAGAATTTATATAAAAATACAAAGGAATGAACATAAAAGAACATTATTTTTGTGTCTTAGTGAAATGTGGCACATTTCTTGTAGATAAAATAGCATGTGACTTTACGGATCTGACAGAGCAGACCCATGGCTTTACATCCTATTCCCAGGTAATTGGTTGTTTCATAAAATCTAAACTGCCTGTATATCTATATTTTATGCCATCCTCATTCCTGGTAAAAGACACTGTATTTTACCGTGTACAGTGACTCCAAATCATGCTTTGCTCAGATAAATTACATCCTAAATTTGCTTCTGGGTCTGATTCTTCTGTATTGTCACATGTCTATAGCCTGTTTCTCTGAACATATTTCTTTTGAACATTTTTGCACATATCAAATGTTTTATACTGTATGAAAAACCTCATGTAAAGTTTTGGTATAAATTGTATTTTTTATTTAATATTTCTCACATGCTACAATATAGAAGCAATATTTTTAAATCACTTGTAACGGTCAGTGTTGATCTGGAATGAAACGCAGCATATCTTTCTGTTTTCTCTCCTTGACTATTCGTGCTTTTCTTATAGGACATCGGAGCTGGAAAAGGCAAATACTATGCAGTTAACTTTCCAATGAGAGATGGAATAGATGATGAGTCTTATGGACAAATATTTAAACCAGTGAGTACATTCAAAACATCTTTTAAAATCGGTGTTGTAGCATTGAATAAAAGGTTTACCATCATTCCTGCTTTTTTATAGATTATATCTAAAGTGATGGAAATGTACCAACCTAGTGCAGTAGTATTGCAATGTGGGGCAGATTCACTCTCTGGCGATCGACTGGGATGTTTTAATCTTACGGTTAAAGGTAAGGGAACAAAGCATTACAGAAGCATCACGGCTGCATATTCTTGAAAACATTCGAAATTTTTGGTGGAAATGTTTTATGAGCTTTAATTGGCTGAAGAATTCAGCATTATGACTTACAATGGGTTTCCAATTCTAAACAAGCCCAAACCCTTTCATTTTAGCTGTATTTTGTAATGGTTATGTAGCAGTATATATATAACTGTTGAATTTCGGTGGGATAATTTCAAAGTATTTATTCATTCATGCTGAAGTAAAAATAGTAATTAAATAACTTAGGGTTAAATTGTGATGTGTATATGAAATTAATGGGTCCTCTAAGAAAATTTGTATCACCCACTAAAACTTCAAATGCCTATTATTGACATTTGTTCATGCATGCAGTTAAAGGAATAATTTTAAAAAGCTGTTCCATTTTAGCATTTTCAAATATAATACACTGATGTAGGTCTTGCTTCTCAAATGGCACATGAAGAAACAGATATACATAAACATGCAGAAGAATCTAAAACCCTTGTTTCCATAATCTTTAACTAGGCAAAATGGGGCAGCATAGGGCATCAGTTTTTGAACCACGTTATTTCAAATGGGCTAATTTATAGAATGCATTTGAAATCTAGGACACATGACTACAAGGGGAATGAAATTTAGGGAAGTTGTGACTGCTGCACAATATTCTGTGACAGTTACCTGCCTACTGGCCTTAGACTTGCAGTTTTTCTGACTTCCCCACTGGGAATGAGCTGAACCGGTGGCAGCACCGCATAAGCCTGAGCAAGACATGGCTGGAGCTGCAGGGCTGTCAGAGCTCAGTGGAAGCGCCAGGATCAGTGTCAGGCTCCAACTAGAGCTCGGCGCTGATCCTGGCGCTTCCGCTGAGCCCAGAAGAAGCACCGATCAGCTGGAATGTTGCAGCATCTCCAGGGTCTTGTGATTTACATTCCGATGCTTGGCAACTGATTCATATTTATGATGGTCACAGTGTCCCAGGGTCATGTGAAGTGACCAATACCTGCTGCAACCACTCAGCAGACAGGGGGAATAAAAACCAACCCCCCACCCCACCCCTGCTGCCAATCCTCAACAGAAATACTTAACAATGAACCTTGGACAGGAGGAAAAGTGCCGCCAGGTGGGCAGGCAGGTGTCTTACTTGGCTGTGGCTTGGGCACTTTTTTCAGTGCCATTGTAACTTCGGACAGTCACTGAGTGAACTGTTGTAAGTCGAGGACTACCTGTACTTCATCACTTTTTTCCTCTCTTTTTTTTTTTGTCATCAAGTTTTTGACACCTTGCTAGGCGACTGGTGGTACTCGGATGTTGCCATATCCTAAAAGTGGTACAATGGGTGAAAAAGTTGAAAAGCCCTAGTCTAATATACTACTAAGACTTTTGTGTCTATTTGGTTGTTTATAAACTTTGAGTAAAACAGTGCACGATAGGGCAACAGATTTTGGATCAACATATCTCGAATGGGCTAACATAGAGAATGAGTCTAAAATCCATGGCTCTCAAGAGATTGAAATTTGGCAAAGTTGTGGCCACTTTGTTACTGCTGTGTTGCTGTACTGCCTGTTCTGACACTCCCTACCAGCTTCCAAAAAGGAAAGTGTTGGGAAACCAACAGAAAGGTGGACATTGGGCCTGCTTCCATTGCTTTTTTTGTCATCTGTGAGCATTCTGTTTTTTGTTTTTTTTTAAGGAAAGGAAATATCTCATACAATGACCCGAATATTCCTGGATTTTCTAGCAGCCTTTCCTTAAATGTAACATGTTAATCTAAAGTTGCTGATGTTTAACAAGTTTTTCCATTAATGGAACATAGTTCTTACAGAATCATTCATTAGACTTAATTGTGGGCAGTTCTGTGCCTTTTCTTTTAAATCTGTAAAAATTTACATACAAGTAGCTCAATGCATTAATGCAAAATATCTTAAAACATTTTGGTTAATCATAATAGTATTGCTCAAGTTAATTTTGGATTATCTGTATTTTAAAACTGAAGTGATATATGCTTCACCCCACTTTATTTTTCTGTCATTTCAGATATGCTATGTTTAGTTATGAGTTTCCAATAAAGAAAACCCTTAATTGGTAATCTTCATATTAAATATGTGTGCCTTTTATAACTGCATATTTTCTTTTTAAATGTCCATAACTTCTGGCAGGTCATGCCAAATGTGTGGAAGTTGTAAAGACTTTCAACTTGCCTCTTTTGATGCTTGGAGGAGGTGGGTACACCATACGCAATGTTGCTCGATGTTGGACTTATGAGACTGCTGTTGCCTTAGACTGCGAAATTCCTAATGGTAAATATTATACTAAAAGTGCAGATTGCCTATTAATCTAAATTATAATTACTGTAAGTCACTTAGACTTTTCTCTGTCTTAACAAAATCCTGATTTTAGCAAGAATTTTGTACATTTCTGTATACAAACATTGTGATTTTGAGTGGCACCACCCAAAAGCCCTACGGTTCTAATTTCCTGCAAAAATTTTCAGACCCTATTCTAAACCTGCTTCTCCCTCTTGTGTTTTGGTTTCTTGGCTCCAAAACGTGGTTACATATTTGATTCTTGCTACACTCAACATTTTCATTTTACTTCGTGCTGTCCAGAAAGGACTGGCAAAGGATCCTTCAGAGTTACTGTCCCCATAACTTTCTATGTTCATCTCTTCCCTTGAGTCCTTCCTGAAAGTAACATACACTATTGTAGAATCCAAGCATCATTTCTGTAGCTAGTTATTACCTTCCAGGATCTTGTTCTCTTCTTGGGCTATGACCCTCAATTGGAGATACTGGCAAAAGCAATATTTACACTCCCAGTTCCTTTTATCTTCTAACTGAAGGCTTTGTAATCTCCAAAGATTTTTTTCAAGATCTCTTTTATCCATACCATTAATTCCCATATGAATCAAAAGGATGGTGGGTTTGGATAATGTTGGTGATGTTTTGTAGAGGGCAGTGAAGGACAAGAGGAAGAGCTGCTAATCAAGGCAAGGAGCAGATAAGAAGGGCTTGCGCCTGGGCCAAAAAACCATCTCAAACCAGCCCCTTCCTAATTTGCACATAGTTAAAAGTGCAGGAATTCATACTTGAAAGATTCTGTTACTATAGTTGTTACAATAAAAGTAGTCCTGACCTTTGTGGTGTTAACTTTTCAGCCTGGTCTGTCTTGTTGGGCTGACCTCTCTCTCTCCCATATTATGGAAAAAGCAGTGCTTCGCCTGCACCTTCCTTATTCTTCCATCTCTTCCAACTCCTGTTAATCTTTATTTGTTGTCTGTTTGCTCTCAGTGATCTCACTCTCTGGAAACATGCTTCAATTTTCAGTGTAATGTTTATACTGTACACTAAAATATACAGTGTAACTGTAACTTGTAATTGTTACAATTATAGGTTAAGGATGTTTTTTTGATGAAAGTGGGGGATGTTCTATCTTAAAGTAATATGTATTTATAATATATTCCCAAACAAAATGTCAATGTGCTTATTTCCCCCTTTGAATCCAGTGGATTTTGCAGTGTTTAAAAAGCATCCTTAGTATTTTGATATGTTTGTGTGAGCATATTATCATAAGACTTATCCTATTACAATGTATCCCTTTGTTGACTAAGAGAGACATTTTTTTGGTAACTATTACTTGCCTACTGAAATTTCTACTTGTGGTTGAATAATTATTAAAAAGTAAAAGTTCAACTGATTTTTCTTGAATGCAGCAGTTGATAAAACATACTTATTAAAAATAATTTTAATAATATTAAAAATAAATAAAACACATAAAACCCTGTATGTAAGTATATTCGTAAATTGTTTAACTTTAGACAGTGATTTAAATAAATTGTTTAGTCCTTTCAGCCAGTATATAGAAATGTCGATCCAGTTTTCTTGATAACATTTTCAGATGTGGTTGGCCAGTGCCTTCTTTCTCGGGGAATGACTGACTTGGTCACCTGGCTGAGTTCCATGCCTCAGTCAGAATTAACACTGCTATCCTCCCAGCTTTTCACTCCAGCACTTTTAACCGCTACATAAAAATTATTATGTGTGGTACTATGTATAAAACACTTATTTCAAATTTTTGAAGTAAATATTTTAATTAAATTATTTAAACAAGTCTTTTCAGGCGTGTACAATACAGATTCATTCTTTCAAGCTTTAGTAGTTCAAAAGAGATGTATGTTTGGAAGCACCTCTTTTGAAGAACTTTTATATCGTACCTTGTATTTGCACAGCTTTGAATACATATATTTCGTGTTTAAATCAATACATTCCAAAATTCTAGGTGTCAAACATTGAAACAAAAACACGACCAAAGAAAATCACTTCCTGTGACAATACAGACCCTATTTTTATTTTTATTTTATAGAATATAAGTATTCTGCATGTACATAACGTAACAATATTGGAATCAAACCATAATTTTGAACCATAATCTTTTACTTATATTTCTCCTAGAATAAATCATTGTATTTGTTATTTTGATAACTGAAAAAATTTTATAGTAATATTTTCAAATATACTAGTATGGATCTGTAAGACTGCTAATGGAATTCAGCAGTAAAAATAAAGTTATATCTTAATTTTGTTTTCACAGAATTGCCATATAATGATTACTTTGAGTACTTTGGACCAGATTTCAAACTGCATATAAGCCCATCAAACATGACAAATCAGAACACTCCAGAATATATGGAAAAGATTAAGTAAGTATTAATGTCCTATTTTTAATAAAGATAATAATGCTGTGAAAATTTGTAAATATTTTATTAAATAATCAGAAGGTAAAGAATGGGTTTGCTAATTACATCTGGGGTCTTAAATAGTGTAGAAAATGAAAACTGACAGTTTATCCATTTAGTAATTCAGAAGAAATTTAACTTCCTATTCTAAACTACCTATATTAATAGCATTTTTGCTTAAAAAGTAAACTGTGATAAGTCTCAGAAACCATTTTTATCATTAACGTTGGTAGCTTGCATATTGTTTTGAAAACTGGAATATGTTATCACTGTGAAGTTACAGTAACAATTTTTAGTAAGTTTACATTGAAAACAGGATAATTGTTCAATTGTATTAAAATTGTGTGAACACTAATGCAGGTATATTTGTGATTACAGAAGACCCATTTGTTACATTGGTCATGTTTTTTCTGTGAATTTCTGTTGGCCATAGTCCTATTGCCATATAACTTACTTTCCTATAAGTAGTTTCTTGTAACCAGGAAGTTAATATTCTTGATACTTAAGACAGAGACAAAGTTGTTTCATAGTAAACTGTTTCCTTTGCAGGCAGCGTTTATTTGAGAACTTGCGCATGCTGCCCCATGCTCCTGGTGTACAGATGCAAGCTATTCCAGAAGATGCTGTTCATGAAGACAGTGGTGATGAAGATGGTGAAGACCCAGACAAACGTATTTCTAGTAAGTAAATTTTATATGTAATCTAAGCAATTTGCCTTAAATGTTGGCTGTGACTTTTTGGATTTTGCTTCCAGTTTTTGAGGAGAAAATAATTAAACCACAATCCTTGTTACCCTAGTGCAGTTGCTTTTTTTTGAAGAAAAAGTCACCTTGCTTTTTTGTAATTGCTTGTGAATGGATATAAATAAATAACTGCTTTTTTAATTAGATGTCACAGCTTGGTTTAAATGCGTTCCCATAATTTTGTTTCTTTTTACAGTCATTTGTTCCATAGTTACCCCAAATCAGTGTTTGGTAGCACCTTTTAAGATCAATAAATCTTATTAAACGACATAAGCTTTATGAGTTGCAGCTGATTTCATCAAATGCATGGAGTGGCTTAACTGATATAAAATTTAAATAGGGATGGAGGGTGATTATGCAAATGAGGCTTCATGGGAGAACAGATTACAAGTACCTTATCAATTTATAATAGTAATGTATTAAAAATTCATTCAGTTTGTTCAAACCTTCTGAGATAGCCTGAACATAAAAACTATAACAGCACCACTGAGTATAAGGCAACTGAATTTATCTACATCAGTAGGTATCAGGTCACCATGCCTTTTTGTTGTTGTTAAATACTTTTGTCATTGCTGAACAGCCTTTATGTCATCAGGTAACATTTTGAAGAGATATGAAAGATCTTGGAATAATCTCTTTTTAACATTTCCATATTAATTCTAGTTCGTGCTTCTGATAAGAGGATAGCCTGTGATGAAGAATTTTCTGATTCTGAAGATGAAGGAGAAGGTGGACGCAGAAATGTTACAGATCATAAGAAAGGAGCAAAGAAGGCACGCTTAGAAGAAGACAAAAAAGAGGCAGAAGACAAAAAAGCAGGTAAGTCAGTGCTAAATTAAACACACTTTCCATTAAGCTAACTATACCAGATTCACTTTGGCATATAATTATAGCCCCTTTCAATTGTTCAACTGAATAAATAAATGCTAGACAATTGGACTAGGCATAGAGCCACATTATCCATTCTCTTAAACCACCACACATTCAGATAGAGTTATGCTCATATTTGCAAGAATAAGAATATGGTCTTGGATCCTGTTTTACCTGCTTCCTGGAAAGTTGTCCCATGTGCAAAGCTGTGCAAAATTAAAATGAATACAAAATAACTATCCTTCAGGCCCCTAGTCATGTGTGGAGCTCAAAAAAACAACAAAAAATAACCATGGGATTACAGAACTTAATTGTCTCTTCCCTTTGAAATCCTCCATTGTTCATCTGATTGAACGAAGAAAACTTTTTATGATAATATCCAGCTAAGCTCACATACTTTATGACTTCAACCAAAGTAACTGCAGTGCTGTCTTCCTGGGTCAAGAGTAGGGATGCAAAAATACATAAGTTTTGCTTAGGTTACAAAAATTTTGCAATGCTGTAAATAGTACATATTAAGGTGAACTGCCATATTTTCTAGATTATCCCCAATGCATATAATTTGATTGTGAAATTGATAGCTAATTTCAGAGGTGCAGTTTCATTTTTTATGTGAGCTGTAATCATATTTATTTACCTGGGAGTTCTGTTAAACTGAATGAAGATTATTTCTTCATCACATAACTGTTTATACTGTTTATACAGATTGCTGCTTTTTATTTCTAGAAATTAAAGAAGAAGACAAATCTAAAGATAACAGTACTGAGAAAGTAGATACCAAAGGGTAAGTATATTCCATCTGAAAATTCTATGTCTGCTTTTAAAATGTTATTGAAATGTTAATTATCTACTTGCTACTCCTTATAAATGACAATAATTCTGTATTGGTAACAATTACATTTGTTTATAGTGTATGCTTGAATGGGTGAGGCCTTGTGTTTGACATGTCTGCTCTAAAGAAAGACTCTAAAAGACTTTTAGAGTCTTTTCCTGGTTTGCATAGCATCCACCTCTCTCCCTCTATCTTTCTGCTAGCATCCAGGGGGCATATATTTATTTATTTAGATTTATATACCGCCCTTTCCCGAAGGACTCAGGGCGGTTTACAGGGTATTTAAAAGAAAATCCAAACAAAAGTTAAAACAATTAAAAAAGATTAAATGAAACCCTGAGAGAAAATAAAAACCCCAGTTAAAATTAAAAATTAAAAATTCTCAGCCTGGGCCAGAGAGCTCGAAGAGTCAGGTCTTCAGGTCCCGGCGGAATGAACAGAGGTCGGGGGCAGTCCTAAGCTCCGCGGGCAGCTGGTTCCAAAGGGCAGGCGCGCCCACTGAGAAGGCCCTATCCCTGGGTGTTACCCGCCGGCAATCTTTAACCGGCGGCATCCTAAGAAGACCCTCCCTGTGGGAGCGCGCTGGACAAAGGGAGCTTGATGCTGGCAGCAGGTGTTCCCTCAGATATCCCGGACCCTCACCATTTAGGGCTTTATAGGTCATCACTAGCACCTTGAATCTCACCCGAAGGGCAACCGGAAGCCAATGCAGCTCGCGGAGTAGAGGTGTTACATGGGAGTATCGGGGGACCCCCATCACGACTCGCGCAGCCGCATTCTGCACCAGCTGAAGCCTCCGGGTGGTCCTCAAGGGCAGCCCCATGTAGAGAGCGTTGCAGTAGTCTAAACGGGAGGTCACGAGCGCATGAGTGACTGCGTAGGGCATCTCGGTCCAGGTAGGGTCGCAACTGGCGCACCAGGCGAACCTGGGCAAAAGCCCCCCTGGTCACGGCTCCTATATGATCTTCAAAATTGAGCCATGAATCCAGGAGGACGCCCAAGTTGCGAGCCCTATCAACGGGGGGTAACACCCCCCATCTTTAGAGATGGAATAGTCTGGTTGACCCGAGATGCCGGGATGCACAGCCACTCAGTCTTGGCAGGATTGAGACGAAGCCTGTTTCTCCCCATCCAGACCCGGACCGCTTCCAGGCAACGGGCCATCACGGCGAGGGCATTGCTGGGTTGGTTCGGGGTGGAGAAAAAAAGTTGGGTATCATCAGCGTACTGATGATACCCCACCCCAAAACCACGAATGATCTCGCCCAGCGGCTTCATATAGATGTTGAACAGGAGGGGCGAGAGAACCGACCCCTGAAGAACTCCACAAACGAGAGGCCTCGGGGCAGACCTCTGCCCTCCCGTCAACACCGACTGCGAGCGGCCCAGGAGATAGGAGGAGAACCACCACAAAACGGTGCCTCCCACTCCCAACCCCCTGAGACGCCGCAGTAGGATACCATGGTCGATGGTATCGAAAGCCGTTGAGAGATCTAATAGGACTAGGACAGAGGAACAACCCCTGTCCCGAGCCCACCAGAGATCATTCACCAGCGTGACCAATGCTAAAGGTGAAATAGATGCCAAGCTTAAAGCACCCACATTGCCCTATAAAAGTTCTCCAAAATCAAAAAATGAGCCCAGCTTTCAGCCTAAGCTATTTGTGGAGCTCTTGAAAGCACAAAAAGGAGGTTTATAGCCTGCATTCAGATTCTGGACTGCACTTTTTGCATAATGTGAACACAATATTAACACGTGACCTACACTAATAATTCTTTTCTTTCTGCCCCCCCAGCACAAAATCAGAACAGCTAAGCAATCCTTGAACACAAAGCCTTGCAGTCTGTCAGTCAAAGGACCCAATACTATAATGGGAAAAAAAATATTAAGAGAAGTTTTTCGTACTGGAAGAGACATTTTATTTTCATTTAGTAGAATTTGGCATGGAGCATATTTATTTTCAAACAACTGTGTTTTGATTTTTGGCAACTTGTATTGTGAATTCCCCAATTATGATACAAAATTTGTTCCTTCCACCAGGATTTATGTAATACTATTTAAAATGGATGTGAGTTAAGATGTAGTTAAACGTCTAAACTTATCTATTAAAATTTCCCTTTTCCCGGATTGATTTTATCCCCTTTTTGTAATTATATCTTTATTAAAAAACAAACAAACTGTACTTGGCTGATTTGTCTATTATTACCTAGTATATACAAATGTATATATCACACTACTGTTGTGAAAAAAAACTGATTAATCTTGAAATTGAGTTGAGTTTGGTGAAAAATATTTTTGGTTATGCCCCGGCTTTAAAATAATTGCAATTGTGCACTTAGGTCCAAAGATGTATGAATACACAGTAATTCATGGAACTCTTTTTATCTATTTTCTGGTAGCAACATGGGAAAGGGTTTTTTGTTTGTTTGTTTTCTATTTCCCTAAATCAATGAGTCTTTGCTTATGTGGAAGAATACACAATACAGCTGTAGACCAATATCTTTCTGCTGACGATCTTGTGGGGGGGGGAGTGGCAAATCAGGTGAGCATTCCAGATATAACAACATCTAAATATGGCCTGCGCCATGGTCCTTTTACAAACCAGAAGTAGCATCTTTATTGATAGGATTGTTTGAGGCATAGTTGAAATAACTGACATCTTATTTCTGCACAAAAACAATAGTTGATAAAATCACAATGAAATCCATTGTTCTGGTTCCTCTTCCAAATCCAGCAAAACATGAGCTAAAAACAGTTACTTTAGCAATTGGTTTAACTGTAGGTTATTTGTTTGTTCATTTAAAACTGATTTCAGTAAGGAGAAAGTATAACAAATCCTCATTTTAACACATCACTGGGAGAATAGATTGCTATTTCTGAATGTCTGTTATATTCAGAAATATATCATTCACACATTATAGAGCATTTGCTTCCTGACCCCAACTACATCATCTTTGCAATACACATTTTGATGTCCCACGTGCCAATGAATTAATTTAAAATTAAGATAAATGTAATTGCCTCATCCAGACTATTTCAGATGCAACAGAAATCCTTGTTTGGGGGAAACCCAGGTGGAACTTCAGTTTGTTGCATCTGAAATCCACTAAATTGATTAAATCATTAAATCAAGGCTTCATTGTGTTGCCGAAAGAAAAGAAATGACTACATAAAGATGATGTAGAGAAGAATTTATTTGAACTCAATGTGTCATCCAAAGCAATTTTTGGAGACCCTTTTGATTGTAGAGGCACTGTTATGAGTCTCTGTGAGGCACAGGAATAATATAATTTGCCTCAAAAATAAAGTTTACATTGCCTTGATAGCTTCTTAGAGCACTTTCAATAGGTTAAACTTCTGTTTATTGCTGTCATTCGTATCTAAAGCCAATCCTAATAGCTTGGAAATTCTCAAAATCCAGTTTCCAACAAGTTTGGATGGGAAGTGGGTCAGAAATATATTCCTTTCCTTTTGACCAGCGATTTAGATATAGCAAATGTTGATTTATATGGATTCACAATTTACTATTAATTTTTGCAGCCAATCATTTTCTAGCAACCAGCCTTCAAAATCTAACCAGACTCTTCCAACAACGTGTAAATCAGTGCAGATGCCAATTGCATCAGCAATTAGAATTTTTAAAAAATGGGATTATCGATCTTTCTTTGGCTAACTTCAGTCTTTTCGTGACAGCTTCTTCCTGAAGACAGGCACTTGTGGTTAAGCATATTAATACACAATTTGTACAGAATTTCACAGACAGATGTCAAGTGTTTTTATATATTTATTTTTAAAATGAATACTGAAGCATTTTCTATAACTTGCATGATAAGAGTTTTATATTTAAACAGATCCAAAGACTAATGTAGTTGTTGATGTTGTTAAGTATCCCTCTAATATTTGGTAATATTTAAATTTCTGTTTATGGGAAATTCTTTGCATCAGTCTGTCCAACCTCATTGGCACATACTCCAGCACAGATGGTGCAAAAATATACAGTGGCCAATATTAACATTTGGCTGTTCACCATCTTCAGGAGTTTTTGGCTACAGTATTGATATTCTGGGTTGTAAATAATGCATTAACACAGAATATATCCTGTGAATGCCAAGAACAGGACATCCGAGTTGGCAACGGGCAGACAGAAATGAGTGTCATTGAATAGCTTTCATTGATGTTCAATGCCAATATTTTCTTCCTGATTAAATTGCTAGGACTAGCACACAAATGAGCTACGCTGCAGGCAAATATTCATTTATCTTGTCAGCTTTGACCAAGTAGCATCAAACTCCAAGCAAACAAGCAATTTTATCTGCAAAGAAACTTGCAAAAGTGTCATTGTATTTTTTGGACAGTTCTTCCATATCTTTACCCAGGAAAGTATGGATATAGAGAAGTTCTATAAGGTTCTACATTCAGGCAAGAAAAAAACATGCACAGGTATAGCATGTGGGGGGGGGGGGGTACCTGCTTCAATAGTACCAACTGAGCAAGATCTTGGAGTCCTAGTGGACAATTAAATATGAGCCAGCAGTGTCCTAGAGCTGCCAAAAAAGCCAATGCAGTCCTAGGCTGCATTATCAAGAGGGATTGAATCAAGATCACATGAAGTAGTACCGCTTTATAATGCCTTGTTAAGAACACACTTGGAATACATCCAGTTTTGGCCACCATAATGTAAAAAAGATGTTGAGACTCTAGAAAGAGCACAGAGAAGAGCAATAAAGATGATTAGGGGACTGGAGGCTAAAACATAAGGAACAGTTGCTGGAATTGGGTATGTCTAGTGAAAAGAAGGACAAGGGGTCACATAATAGCAGTGTTCCAGTATCTAAAGGGTTGCCACAAAGAAGAGTCAACCTATTTTTCAAGCATCTGACAGAACAATTTCCTGACAGAACAATCAGTGGAACAACTTGCCTTCAGAGGTTGTGGGTGCTCCAACACTGGAATTTTTAAGAAGAGACTGGACAGCCATTTGTCTGAAATGGTATAGAGTTTCCTGCCTGAGCAGGGGGGTTGGACTAGATGACCTCCAAGCTCCCTTCCAACTCTTGGTCTCTTATTCTGTAAGTATAGAGATAGCTTTGAAGTACATATCAATAGCCATCAGTTACTCGTCCCAGCTTCTGCCAACCTAGCAGTTCGAAAGCACGTAAAAATGCAAGTAGAAAAATAGGGACCACTACGGTGGGAAGGTAACAGCGTTCCATGCACCTTTGGCATCTAGTCATGCCGGCCACATGACCATGGAGACGTCCTCGGACAAGTGCTGGCTCTTCGGCTTTGAAACAGAAATGAGCACCGGCCCCTAGAGTCAGAAACGACTAGCACGCATGTGCGGGGAAACCTTTACCTTTACCTTTTAACACAGCTTAGCCATGAATGGAAGCAGTAAGTGAGGAGGAAAATGCCCTTCCTTGATTCTGAGAGTGTTTCGGTTTCTGAGAGTTTCAGTAAGTGTAGAGAAATAAATGTTTCACTATCATTATCACCAAGGAACGCTGTCAGATATGATTATACAATTTTGTTTTGATGCATTTTGGCTTTGTTTTTTGCTACCATTGCTCTAGGTATCTTTTCATTATCACTTTCTACAACTTCTCAGAAAAACCAGTGACTCCCAAGATCTGAGGTCCCAGAGAGGCCACCTGGGGATAATCTTGTCTAACACTAATTACCTTTAGAATTTAGTACCATGTTCAGATTCACTCTCCTCTAAATTCCAGAGATCAAGCAAGGTGTTTAATTCAAAATAATATAACATTTATCTTTACAGCAGCTATACGAGCAGCAGTAGGGGAGCTTTAATGTATGGTGCAGATATAATTTGTGGACTCATCTTTTGATCCTTTATTTATACAAGGTAAACATATATAATCAGTGGTGGGATTCAGCTAGTTTGCTCCACTTTGGCAGAACCGGTAGCTAATTTTTTTGTTGCCCAGGCCCAGAATGAACTTCCGGAAGCGGCATCCACACAGAGAACCGGTTGTTCATATATTTGAATCCCACCACTGTATATAATTTTTATTTTATTTTTAATTCCATTTATATCCCGCCCTTCTCCGAAGACTCAGGGCGGCTTACAAGCTTAGCAGTAGCCTTCATTCTATGTATATGCCTGCTTATTAGGGCTTTCACACACACCCCCAAGCGGCATTATTACAAAGTCAGCTTAATTGCCCCCAACAATCTGGGTCCTCATTTTACCTACCTCGGAAGGATGGAAGGCTGAGTCAACCTTGAGCCTGGTGGGATGCGAACCTGCACTAATTGCAGGCAGCTGGTGTTACTTAAGGACGCATTAGCCCACTGCTCCACCAAGGATTCTAATGATATTTATTCTAAAGGAAATAATATTATAATTGTTTTAAAAATTCTTCAGTAGTTTCAATGGCAATGTTTCAAAAACCTAATTGTAAAGGACTATTTTCTGGTTGATGGCTACATGTAGAAAAGGCATCATTATTCATATTATAAGATACCAAAAATCCTCCATGCATGAGCTTTTAAAAGTCATGGTACAATTCCAGAGCAGTTGCAATGGGAAAGATATAGTTAAATTTCTCCTCTTGTATACAGCCACTTGGCTTTTTAAAAAAAAAGCTTAATGGGCACCAGTAGGTGCTTTATAAAAAGCCTAGAAACTAGGAAGAGAAAAAAGAATTAAGGGAAAGTGAATTGGGAAATTTCAGTGTTGAGTAACATTTACAGTATATGATTATTTGTGATATATAAGGAACCCTTTTCCTCTATATACTGTATAAGGTACAATCTTTGTGAGTCATCTGTATCCACAATTGTCTCTTATAGTTACAGTAACATAGTTAACCTGTTTTCTCTGAGTTTAACGCACCAAACATCAATCAATCAATCTTTGTCTACACAATATACAAGCCAAAACAGGGTTGTCTGAGGTTTATAATGAATGAAAGAAAGACTCTGCTTTAGGCAGATCGTGCCAGCTATAGAATTGTGCATATATCGTTGAGTGTAACTGCGTGACTTAAATTTAATTGAGCAAGTATACTAGATAACAGCAAACAAGCAAGAGTTGTCCTTTAATGTATAGAAAACAATGGCTGTTCAGAGAGCCAATGAACAATTAATTCTGAATAAGGCATGCCTTTGGATCTTTCCAGAGTTGGTTGATGGGGAAAGAGAAATAAAGCAGCAACAGGAGCACAAAAGCTAGCAACCTGAAGGTCTCAGGCCAATTTGAAGAACAGTCAGTGAGACTGACTATTGTAATCTCAACTGCATTCTGAGATTTCATTTATTAGTATCTGTGGAGGAATGAAACTTTTTTATTATTATTTTGTTGCTACTCAAACAATATGTCAATCTGAGCCTGAAACATACTGTAACGTATTGGCTTTTCTTACACATGTAAGTGTTTGCTTATGTTGCATTGCTTGCTAATTGCTTGAATTCAACTGCTAAGAGCTAGTTCACATGTATGCTTGTAACGGTTGCTAGCCGGCCCAGACTGGTTGTCTCCAGCCAGCAAAGTAGGTCTTTGGGCAGGAATCCTATTGGTCACCGCCTATCGGCCAACCGTATAAATAGCTGCGCAGCAGCTCCCTTGTTGCTTCTGTTATGTCTGACCTTCAATAAAGCCTGTTGCTGTTTTGAACCTTCCGTCTCGCTCAATGCCTGCAAAGAACCCGCTACACAACACATGAAGCTTTTGGAGAGGAGAAAGCAGAATCATCTAGGTTTCCAAGACTAAATCTTTTAAAATAGTTTTAATAGAATGAAAAAAAAATGATAAAGGAATAAATAATATGAGATAAAAAAGCATAACAAACATTTGCTTGTGGGTGTTAGATTCTAATTGCTTCAGATATCGTTCACCGGTTATTTCCAAAATTGAATCTTCTGGAGCTGGAAGGGAATTCCCCTGTGCTTCATTCAGTCTCTCTTTGTTTTGGATAACCCTGCATAACATCTTCACTTGCTGGACCACCCTTCTAAACAAACAATATTCCCAGACGTACCCAGAGCAAACATCACTTGAATCCATATTCCAGGCTGAGTTCCTGATTAACTATTTATGTTAAATAGCATAGAATCTGTCTACAAGATCCCTCATAACATCATTATTTTTCCACTGGAAAATATTCCCATCCCTTGGGACCTCCACCCACCCCAATGGATGAAATTTCCTAGTCTTCATGCAGCTGGCAAAGAGTAAGTCTCCTGATTAGGTTTAGGCAGTTTTGTCGGATAAATTCTGTGTTGTTGTTGTTTTTATTTCCAACAGGCACTTAGCATTTTAAATGCCTGCCAGCCTCTTTCGTAAATCCAAAATTGGAGGTGATTTTGTGCAGTCTTGGGAATGGTCTTCTTTCTGTTCCAGGCTGCTGGATATTTATGCTTACTTAATTCTTCAAGAAAGGAAAATGAAGCTCAGGATAAAGGGTGTGGGTATTCTTCTCTGTAAGGGCAACCATTGAGCCAAACTCTTATGTCTTTAAGCTTGAAGTTCATTAATTGTAAGTCACAACAATTGTAATATTAATTTCTTAAGATTTATTGGGTGTCAATACTATTAAAGGTTTACAATGAATCATTTAAATCTGCTAAATGCCCTATATCTTTTTACAAGGGTGATATAACATTGATTTTATAACTAGGAAAAGATTGTGCACGGGCACAAAAATTATCAAAGGCCCACCTTGTTAATTATTGTAGATACTAAGATATTAACTTCTTTGTTGGTTCAGGGATTGTAGACAGTCTTCTAAAATCATCCATCTTAGTCTTAATTTATCACATTCTGATTTTTTCTTAGCTGCCTCAAAGAAGTCTGAGATGCTATTCTTATAGAGATTTTTTTTTAAATTAAATCAACTTCAAAACTATATGAGAATTGGAAAAATATTGATATTTAGGACTTCACGAATAAAGAGTTGGAATACAGAATAATTGAACAACAATGGACCTAAGTATTTAAAAATGTTAGGCCTGTTTCTTTATTCTTGAAGTTAAAATGAATCCATCAAAAAAGTTTCATTCTGAGTTTACTGGACTTCTCAAAGAATATATCAAAAAGGAGGGATTTTCTCTGTTGGTAGTGAAACCGGTAAATTAACTTATATGATATGGTCCTGTTTTTTTTTATTTCTTTTTGGAAGAATATTATAACATATATAAATAGATGTATGGGCAAATGTTTTCAACGTAAAACATTATTTTGAACTGTATTCAAAATTTCAGAACGTGATTGATTTTAAAAAATATTAACTAAAACAGACATGGAGACTAGCCAGTAGGATTATGTTGAGTGATACTTCTACTCCAGACATCAAAGACTAGAATCTAAAAATGTACAATTTATCCATTTTTAAAAGACTATTTGTCTAATAATTGAAAAATGTCACAATAAGTTTCCCTTTGGCACGGATGTTATATTACTTTACAAAAGTAGAAAAATATGTAATTGATTTTGCTTTTGAATATTGTCTTCTATGAGTTTCTTTAAATTTTACAATAAAATCTCTATTAAAAAATAAATCACAAAAATAGTGGCAACATACACACTTTCAAAGCAGCATTTTTCAAAACTGGCAATTTTAAAATGTTTAAATTTCAACTCCCAGGATTCTCCAGCCATCCATGCCATTCTCAAAAAACAGATCTGTGAACAACTAGAAGCAAACAAAGTTATAACTAGTAGCCAGCACAGGTTTGTTAAAAACAGATCATGCCAAAGCAATCTTATTTCATTATTTGATAAAGTGACTAAATTAGTAGACCAGCGAAATGTTGTGGACGTAGTATACTTAGCTTTCAGTAAGGCATTTGACAAAATAGACCACAACCTACTTCTTGGTAAGCTAGAAAGAGGCAGAATAGACAACATCACCACCAGATGGATTTGTAGCTGGCTGACAAACTGTACTAAACGAGCAGTCCTCAATGGTGCTACATCCACATGGAGAGAAGTAAGCAGTGCCACAAGGCTCCATCTTAGGCCTAGTACTCTTCAATATCTTCATAAATGACTTAGATGAGGGAATAGAAGGGGAACTCATCAAATTTATAGATGAAACTAAACTGGCAGGAATAGCCAACACCCCAGAAGACAAGCTCAGGATCCAAAAAGATCTTGACAAACTTGAACCTTGGGCCCTATCCAACAAAATGAGTTTTAATGTGGAGAAAAGCAAAGTCAAGTACAGATTAGGTGAGACCTGGCTCAAAAACAGTAACTGTGAGAGGGACCTTGGAGTCCTAGTGGATGATCACTTGACTATGAGCCAGCAGTGTGCAGCAGCAGCAAAAAAAGCTAATACAATCTTGGGTTGTATAAACAGAGGCATAGAATCAAGATCACATGAAGTATTAGTACCATTTTATAAAATCCTAGTATGACCACACCTGGCATACTACAACCACACTACAAAAAAGATGTGGAGACTGGAAAAAAAATCAAAGAACAACTAAGATGATCGAAGGCCTGGAGACTAAAGCATATGAAGAACAGCTGCAGGACTTGGGTTTGGTTAGTCTAAAGAAAAAATAGGGGACACATGATAGCAGTATTCCAGTATTTGAGGGGCTGCCACAAAGAAGGGGGGGGTGTCAAATTATTCTCCAAAGCACCAGAGGGCAAAACAAGAAACAATGGTTGGAAACTAATCAAGGAGAGAATCAACCTGGAATTAAGGAGAAACTTCCTAACAGTGAGGACAATTAACCAGTGGAACAACTTGCCTTCAGAAAAGACGGGTGCTCCACCACTGGAGGTTTTTAAGAAGCGACTAGATGGTCACTTGTCTGAAATGTATAGGTTCTCCTGCATGAATAGGAGACTGGACTAGAAGACCTCCATGGTCCCTTTCTAATTCTATTCTGTTCCATTCCATTCCGTTCCGTTCCGTTCCATTCCATTCCATTCCATTCTATTCTGTATGTTGAAGGGAGTATAATAGGGTTGGAATCCCAGATGTTCCAGGTTTGTTTGTTTATTTACATTCAGGATCTTAAGGAAGATACTGCTCTTTCATCTTATGTTTTTCAACACCAATCCTGTGAGATAAATGGGCTTGAAGGATTGGCCTAAAATCAGCCAGTGCAGTTCTATGGCCGAGGAGTAGTAGAACCTCCTTGGTTGTCTTGTTCATAGACCAACAACTTAATCCTTATGCCACACTAGAACTATTACAGTGATCCTCTTATTGAGGGTCAATCCCTCAGTACTATGTCAGCCCCTGATTTTCTCAGGCTGGTGTTTTATACATTTTTTTGAGCCTTTGATACCAGTCCAGGATGTTATTGAGAGCTGAACCTTTATCAGCATCATAAGACTGTTCTACATTTCCTAGGAAAAGCCAGTGGGCAAACAAAAATAAGATTGAACTGCAGCACCATTTACTTAATGCACAATGTGTACAATATTGTCTTAGACTGTTTCTGATATAAGTACAGGTGGTTCTAACAGCAAAAGGGACTGGAATTGCCAACACTTAGCTACACGGTTGTAAGGGACATTGAGATGTGACCATGCCAGTTCCAGCAATCCCTGTTGCCATTGTTAATCAAGGACCTCACGTGACCACAACTTCCCATTTTCTGCTGGTTTCCCAATTTACTTTGTGGGAAACTGGCAGGAAATGTCAGAAATTATGATCATGTGACCATGGCTCATTGTGATAGCTGGAACTTCATTGACTGGTCATAGCTACCACTCATGTAACATCGTCGTAAGTTGAAATAGTCACTGTATGAGTAGTCAAAACCCATGGATCATCTGTTCTCATATGCAAGTTCTTTTTCAGAAATATCTCTCCAGAAAAGCTGTACAAGTAGTCCTCATTTAGTGACCACAATTAGGAGTAGCAACTCAGTCATTAAGCAAAGCAATTGCTAAGCGAAACATCATGATTTTACAGTATTACTTCAGCTTTCTTTTGCTTTACAGATCTGAAAAATGTGAGGATTGGTTGCAAATAGTGGCTAAATGAGGCAGTTGCTAAATAAGATGTACCTATATAAAGCTTTTTACCAGAGTCACAGAAGTGGCTCTGTTAAGAGGAATTCTGTTGAATCAGACTATGTCTGTGCTATTCAGCATTATGGTTTGATGTGATAGTGTGCTAGTCAACAAATCAGAATAGGTATTATGCTAAGCATGTCTGAATCTGGCCCAGATCAGTTTATTCCCTCTTGCAAAATGGGTTAATTTTGTTTCTGTGGACAAACAAAATTAATACTTTAGGTTTGCTATATTTAAGATTCAGTCTTAAGGGTAACTATTAAAATGCATTTCTTGCATCAGATAAAATAAGAAAACAACCCTATGTTTGGATTTTTAAATGTTGCTCTGGTTTACTTATAGTAATGTTTTATAAGCTATTTTAGTCTATTTTTATGGGATTGTTTTATAATGTATTCATTTGCATTACAAGCCAGTCTGATGGTTTATTTGAAGACATAAGTTATACATATAAATGTGTGCTGTATGTGTGTATAAAGATGCACATGCATGTGTATGCCTATGCACAACCAAATATACAGTTAATAACATAATTGCATATTTTTATGATTAAAAATCTAGAGAATTTGCACAGGTTGTGTGTGGACATAAAAATTTTGCCTGAATTATGCACCTAATTTATTTTGGCTGTTTAATAAAAGCAACTATCTCCTGGTGCATTTTAAAATGCTTAATTTAAATGCAATAATCATGTAGGAATTGCCTTTGATCTTCATGATGTTAAAGAATATGCTTGCAAAAGGCAAAAAAAAAAGAGGTAAAAACAAGTAAAATGTTTTGGAATCCTTCCAAAGATTTTGGTTTTGAATAAAATACTTTTTCCTTTTTGTTGATAAGAACATTTCTGTAATCAGTTCGGACTGATTACAGTTATGATAGCCTTCCAAACAAATCTGTAAATTGTTCTTTTTATTCCAAATCTCTTACTTACGTATCTCTTTAAACCCTACTCTAAAGAATGTGTTGAAATGCAAAAAGATTAGAAAGAAACTGTATTACTTTGTTTACAGCATCGTGACGAAACATATGCACAATTCCTAATCTCCCAGACTTTTTTGATGAGATTTCATCAAGGAAAGAAAAGTCTTCCCTCTTTTGCAAGTGAGGTCAAGGAAGGAAGCTATTGTGATCACATGATATTGAAAATACAGTAAAGCTTCATTGAGGGATCTTTGGTGCTGAGGGAGCTGGGGTTGTTTTCTTGCAGACGTTTTGTTACTCAAACTAGTTAACATCATCAGTGCTACAGTTACCTAGTTTGGGTAATGAAACATCTGCAAGAAAACAACCCCAGCTCCCTCAGCACCAAAGATCCCACATTTCAATCCTGGACTACAAATATTTTCCTTTAAAGCTTCATTTTTATGGTCTAACTGTAGGGAAGAATTGTCCATCCAGGAATATCCTTTCAATTGAAGGGTATAACAATACAAGTATTTATATTGTCTATGTCACTTATTATATTAACACAATTATTACACTGACACATTATTCACAAATTACACCAATCACAACAGAAACTTGGTCTACTGCATGCAAAGTCCATTGTACCAGGGTGTAATAAAATTAGGTATCAAAATTAGGCTTCTGTAGCCGTAAAGGTTGTTAAAGTTTAATATATCTTGGCACATTTCAGCCGTTGATCTCAGAAACTGGCTTCTTCTCCTCTGAAGTCTTTAACGTGGCATTTGGGCTACCTATTTATTTATTTATTTTTATCATTTGTGCATGATGAAGAGACAAAAACATGGGTGCTTGCTCCAATATTTCTCGAATATGTATATGTATTATATATAGATATAGATATTCCAGAAATATTGGAGCAAGTATATATATACAGTATAAAAAGGTAAAGGTAAAGGTTCCCCCGCACATGCGTGCTAGTCGTTTCCAACTCTAGGGGCCGCTCCTCATCTCCGTTTCAAAGCTGAAGAGCCAGCGTTTGTCCGAGGATGTCTTCCGTGGTCATGTGGCTGGCATGACTAGACGCCAAAGGTGCACGGAATGGTGTTACCTTCCCACCGGAGTGGTCCCTATTTTTCTACTTGCATTTTTACGTGCTTTCGAACTGCCAGGTTGGCAGAAGCTGGGACGAGTAACAGGCGCTCACTCTGTTATGCGGCACTCAGGATTCGACCCGCCAAAATGCCGACCTTCTGATATATATATATATATATATATATATATATATATATATATATATATATATATATATATGCATGTATGTATATGTATATGTATATGTATATATATGTGTGTGTATATATATATGTATATATATATATGTGTGTGTGTATGTATATATATATGTATATATATATTTGTGTGTATGTATATATATATGTGTGTGTGCATGTATATGTATATATATATGTGTGTGTGTGTGTGTGTGTGTGTATGTATATATATATATATATATATATATATATATATATATATATATATATATATATATATATATATGTGTGTGTGTGTGTGTGTGTGTGTGTGTGTGTATAAAGCAACTTACCCAAAGAGGAACAGACAGCACTACTTAACCTAAAACAAGACACCAGCATAATCATTCTGCCAGCAGACAATGGCAATGCCACGGTGGTAATGAACTCATCTGACTACCATACCAAATTATCCAACCTACTCCGAGACTCCACATACAAACTCCTCAAGACTGATCCCACCACCTACCTGGAAAAAACCAAAAAATCCAAAATAAAAGCCACCCCCATCAGTGAAGAGATCCAGCAAACTATCATTCCCAGAGAAAAATCATCCAGATGTCCTAAGATACACAAAGAAGGAACCCCACTCAGACCCATAGTCAGCTCCATAGGCTCACCTCTACAAAATCTAGCCAAATTTCTTGCCAAACAACTACAGCCTTATACAAATTCCATCACCTCACACGTACAAAACTCATTCCAATTCATAGAGATCATAAGTAAACTAAACTTACAGCCCTGTGACCTACTTGTGAGCTTCGATGTCGTATCCCTCTTCACCCAAGTGCCAATCAAAGAAGCCTTGACAGCTATCCTAAATAAATACAACCCCCCAAAACACATCCTAGATCTGACCAACCACTGCCTATCAAACACATACTTCGTCTACAATGGACAAAGATACAAACAAATGGAAGGAGCACCCATGGGATCACCCCTTTCACCTGTCATCGCAAACCTCTACATGGAACACTTTGAAACCCTCGCTCTAGAAAAATCCAACCACAAACCCAAACTCTGGCTCAGATACGTAGATGACACCTTCGTAATCTGGCCACATGGCAAAGAAAAACTGGATGACTTCCTCACACACCTCAATAGCCTACACCCCAAAATACAATTCACCATGGAAACAGAAGCCAACAACCAACTTCCCTTCCTTGATGTCTTAGTCTACAAGAAATCCAACGGCTCCCTAGGACACACTATCTACCATAAAAAAAACACACAAACTGCTATCTGAACACACTCTCACACCACCACCCAGCACAGATCAACTCCGTAGCCAAGACACTCATCTCCAGAACAAAACACCTAGCTGACGAACAACACCTAAAAACCAAACTACACACTCTCACTAATGTACTAACAGCCAATGGATTCCAAAGAAACATGATTACCAACTTAATCCGAAGAGAGACACCCACAAAAACCCAAGACAGAGAACAAGAAAATGGCAAAGCCCTCCTCCCATACTTAAAAGGGACCACAGACAGAATCAGCAAGATCCTCCAAAAACACAACATCAAAACAGCATTCTACACAAACAGAAAAATATCCACCATCCTAAGAAACCCCAAAGACATAATTGGGTTAGAAAGATCTACATCAAAGGAGACGCAGCGGATCAGCGGAACAGCTGTGCAATGGAGGCGACGGCGGCGAGGGCCGCGGCAGCAGCGAAAGCTTCTCCAGGCCCCGGTCGACCACTTTTACCAGGAACCTTCGACGGCGGCAATAATAGACGCGGCGTGGCGTCTCCGGCCCGCACCCTGAGCCGTTTGCAGCCGTTCCGAGTGGGTGCCAATGACTCCTCTATGCCCTGGCCCCCCCCAACCGTTTTCCAGGGCGACGACGGTGTCTCCGTGCCGATCTTCAACCAAAAAAGACGCCACGGTCCAGCTGATCAGTGGAGACAGCGGCGACTGGACCACCGAAGCCGACACCACCTTGCCTCTACCAACTGTCAACCTTCCCTGCCCACCCTCTCCCCACAGGACATGATGGGCCTGGGTGCAAGCCACGGTGGCAGAGTGGCTTGACCTTACACCTGCAGCCCCATAGAGGTGAGAGCTCTATGGGGTATGCTTCACCCAGAGTGGGTTCTGGACCACCCCCGGAAACAGTCACAACCCATCGTGAGAGGATGGGGAGTGGCCTGCTTCTGGGGTTCACCCAGCCAAGTGGCAGTGGCTGGGTGACGGTCCAGATACCCACCTACCCGACTCGACCCTCCTGCTAATTCTCCATTCAGGGGACTGCCTTCCCCCCAAAAAAAAACACCTGTGACTCTATGCTCCTCCAATACTCCAGCACAGACCTGCACGCCCTCAGGGGTTCCCCCCTCTCCTGGGTTGCGACCCGCCTACGCTACATCCAATCTCGATGACGGGCCCGACCATTGGGCCTCTGAGAGATGGCCGGGCAGGGTCAGGGGCCTCCAGCATAAGTCCAACAAGAGGCCCCTGGTTAAGTTCTTAGTTAAGTTCTTTGTCGGGTTAGGGAGGGGGGTGGGAAAAGACTATGGTTGTTCGGCGAAGGGGGGCCTTCCAACTACCATAGCGCAGGCCAGGCCTACGACCGTTCACGAAGGTGAGGAACGGGGTCCAGTCGCCGACAAAGCCCAGTGGCGAGCTGACGGACAACCAATTCCCAGGATGGTGGGGAACGGCAGAAGGTGCACAAGCAGAGGGCCGTATCGACACCGGGAGGGTCATTTCCGCTCTCTATAAGCGGTGAGACGCTCCGACCCTCTGTACTTCCCCCGAGGACCCGGGAGCGAAGATGTGCAGCCTCCTGAGCTCAGGCTGGTCTACCTAAATGCCAGGTCCGTTGCTAACAAGGCTCCCCTTGTTCGAGACCTAGTGGAGAGTGAGCACGCAGACCTGGCTTGCATCACGGAAACCTGGCTGGGCCCAGAGGGTGGTGTCCCTCTTGTTGACCTCTGCCCGCCTGGTTTCCAGGTGTTGCACCAGCCTCGGGCACATGGTAGGGGCGGAGGAGTGGCAGTAATCATCAGGGAGACCCTTAGCCCGCGGGAGACCACCGTCCCTCAGATAGTGGGGTGTGAGTCTCTCTTTCTGAGATACGGTCCGGGGGCGCAGTTGGGCCTGCTGCTGGCGTACCTTCCACCTAATCGTGCAGCGGCAGCCCTGCCTAAGCTACTCGATGTCCTCTCGGGGTTGGTGGTTGAATTCCCCAAACTCATGGTTTTGGGCGACTTCAACCTACCATCCCTAGGAGGATCGTCCGAACTAGCTCGGGAGTTCATGGTTTCCATGACGGCCATGGACCTGTCGCAAATAATTTCAGGACCGACTCATGAGGGAGGTCACACCCCTGACTTGGTGTTCTTATCTGGACGGTGGCGTGATGATATTGGTGGGGACTCCACAACCGTTATGCCCCTGTCATGGACCGATCATCACCTCCTACGGCTAGACTTCCACTTTGCCACCCCCCGCCGTGGGTGCACGGAACCAACCAGATGGTACCGCCCCAGGCACCTAATGGACCCTGATAGGTTCCAGGCAGCGCTTGGGAACCCACCTGCACTCCCTGCTCACAGCTCGGCGGACACCTTAGTGGTAGCCTGGGAAAGGGCAGCCATGGAGGCACTTGACCGAGTTGTACCCCTGCGGCCCCTGACCCGGCGCAGATCCCAGCGAGCCCCATGGTTCACCGCGGAGCTCCGGGAGATGAAGCGTAGGAGACGGGGCCTAGAGAGCCGTTGGAGATCCAGTCGATCCGAATCCGACCGGTTGCGACTAAGAATCCTCACCAGGTCTTATCTCGCAGCGATAAGGGTGGCGAGATCCAATTACTTTTCCACCCTCATCACGTCCACAGATAATCGCCCGACTGCCCTGTTCAGTGTGACTCGCTCCCTTCTGAACCAAGAGGTGAGGGAGGAACCCTTACAGGGTCGAGCCGAGGAATTTGGTCAATATCTGTTGGATAAAATCGCTCGGATTCGAACTGGCCTGGACTCCAACTGGGCAGAGTCTGAGGAACAGGACATGGGCAGTCTTGTCGACGTCATCTGGGAGGAATTTGATCCTGTGACTCCAAAGGAAGTGGACAGGATTATGAGGAGGTTGAGCTCCTCCACATGCTTACTGGACCCGTGCCCTTCCTGGCTGGCTTATGCAGCTCGAGAGGGGACACGAGGCTGGTTTCAGGCGGTCATCTCTGCTTCTCTGAGTGAGGGTCACTTCCCCACCTCCTTGAAGGAGGCGGTGGTGAGACCTCTCCTCAAGAAGCCCACCTTGGACCCAGCTTCATTGAATAACTTTCGTCCAGTCTCCAACCTTCGCTTCCTTGCGAAGGTTGTTGAGAGTGTGGTGGCGCATCAGCTTCCTCAGGTCCTGGATGAAGTGGATTATCTAGACCCGTGCCAATCGGGCTTCAGGCCGGGCTACAGCACGGAGACGGCATTGGTCGCTCTGATGAATGATCTCTGGAGGGCCCGGGACAGGGGCCATTCCTCTGTCCTAGTTTTATTAGACCTTTCGGCGGCTTTCGATACCATCGACCATGGTATCTTGCTGCGGCGCCTCAGGGGATTGGGAGTGGGAGGCACAGTTCTGCGGTGGTTCTCCTCCTTTCTCCTGGGACGCTCGCAGTCGGTGTTGGCAGGAGGACAGAGGTCGACTCCGAGGCCTCTCGTTTGTGGAGTCCCTCAGGGGTCGGTTCTCTCGCCTCTCCTGTTCAACATCTACATGAAACCGCTAGGTGAGATCATTCGTGGTTTTGGAGTAGGGTACCATCAGTATGCTGATGACACCCAGCTTTTCATCTCAACTCCAAACAGCATCAGTGATGCCCTCGACGTGATGTCCCGTTGCCTGGAAGCGGTCCGGGAATGGATGGGGAGGAACAGGCTTCAACTCAACCCGGAGAAGACTGAATGGCTGTACATACTGGCATGCCAGGATACTCAGAACATTCCATCCCTTAACATCGGGGATGAGTTATTACCCCCTGTTGATAGGGCCCGCAACCTGGGTGTCCTCCTAGACTCACAGCTATCCTTGGAAGATCACATAGGAGCTGTGACCAAGGGGGCCTTCACTCGGGTTCGACTGGTGCGCCAACTACGACCTTATCTGGACTTGGATGCCTTACGTACAGTCACCCATGCACTTGTGACCTCTCGCCTTGACTACTGCAACACTCTCTACATGGGGCTGCCCTTGAGAGCCACTCGGAAGCTTCAACTGGTGCAGAGCGCAGCTGCACGAACACTTTTGGGGGCCTCCCGATACTCCCATATCACACCTCTCCTCCGTGAGCTGCACTGGCTTCCGGTTGCCTTCCGAGTGAAATTCAAGGTGCTAACAATGACATACAAAGCCCTACATGGCATGGGTCCGGATTACCTACGGGAGCACCTTCTGCCAACGTCAACACCCCTCCGTCCTGTGCGCTCCCACAGAGAGGGCCTCCTCAGGGTGCCACCACTCAAAGAATGCCGGCTGGTGGCCCCCAGGGGGAGGGCATTCTCAGTGGGTGCACCAACCCTCTGGAACTGCTTACCTACCGAAATCCGGATGGCCCCCGACCTCCGCACCTTCCGGCGCGACTTAAAAACTTACCTGTTCCAGCAGTCCGGCCTGGCCTGATAGCTCTTGGGGTTTCATTTGTTTTTTACTATTTTTTACTATTGTTTAACTGTATACCTACCTTACTCTGTACACCGCCCCGAGTCCCTCGGGAGAAGGGCGGTATATAAAAACAAATAAATAAATAAATAAATAAATAAATAAATAAATAAATAAATGATAATGACGCACAACCACAAAACAGAAACCTAACTACAGCTGCAACATCAGCCACTTTAAACCCCTCCAAACCACACAATAAGCAAACTGACACCCACTATAAAAACATGGCACCACCACAAACACGAAGCCGAACAAAAGCAGCACAACTCACCAGCTCAGGTCTAAGGCTGGCAGATGAGACCAGCCCATCCACTCAAAACACACCCCCACCCAATCAGAACACACACCCCATTCAAAACACACTCCCACCCAATCAGAACACACCTAATCCCCCACCCAATCAGAGCACACCTCCACCCACAGAACACACCCCCTCTGGCAGTTTAAAAAGAGGAACAAACAGTCACTACCACATGCTTCTCCCAGAAGAAGGAAGCTGAAGCCACCAGCCTGAGGATGACGGATGGGATTTCGTCGAAACATTGCTTTTACACCTTCAATTCTATGTGGGGGGAAAACCCGAATGACCAAAGATCCACATACAAACACCCGCGAAAACCTCAGAATATATATATATATATATATATATATATATATATATATATATATATATATATATATATATATATATATATATATATATATATATATATATATATATATATATATATATATATATATATATATATATATATATATATATATATATATATATATATATATATATATATATATATATATATATTCATTCCCAGGGCTTTGGGAGATACAATGGGTTGTAGTGCCATCTTACACATGAAGCCAGTGGAGTGATTTTGGGCCAATTGCTTTCTCTCTCTCAGCCCTAGGAAGAAGGAAGTATAGTCCAACCGCTTTTGAAATTGTGTCAAGAAAACTGCAGAGATAGTTTCAAGCAGTCAACAGGAGTCAACAATCTCTCTCTCTCTCTCTCTCTCTCTCTCTCTCTCTCTCTGTGTGTGTGTGTGTGAGAGAGAGAGAGAGAGATTTACAATATACAAGCCACATCAACTGTAACCTTCAGGTTTTATGCATCTCCAAACAGTGTGCTGTAGTTTCCTAAGTGGAAAAAGTCATACATCTACCCAGAGACACCCAAATTATAAACTGGTGTTAGGGTAAGACAAAACAAACTTCAGCTTCCCACTTGCCTGAAACTTGCCGAAAAGGAAAGAGGTAGCACTACCCATCTCTACCCTTAAATTTTCTCCTCCTAAGTTAAGGAATACTGATTCTTCAATAGGCCATTGATGTGATCCAACCACTGAGATATATGTGGGCCATTTCTTGGGCAAACAAAACTACACAGTTTAAGCAGCTGATACAGTTTATCCAGTATTAAACATGCCTCTCATTTATGTCACTCGTTAACAGAATAAAGAATAACTTCTGGGCCAAAGATTACATGTGGTCCCCAGCCTTTCCGTTTGTAGTCCCAGAGCCCTGTATATTGCACTACCCACAATTTGGCAGCAAAAATGTAGAAATTTGAAATACGATTCTTCAACAAGAGTGGAAAACCTTCACAAGCAAGATAACTGCCCAAGTCTTTCTTTTTGAAATGAACTGAAAATATGTAGATAAAAGCAGCCATTTCACTGAAAGCAAACTAATAAGCCTCAAGTAATTTCCATTTAATTCTGTTCATGGCAGAAAAGAGATTTGTCACTCAAAGCCAATTTAGATATTAGCCCTCACAAAATACGAGAAGATAACACACAGCATAGTACAGTACTGGAAAACCTCAGCGTTTCTTTTTCTTTTTTTCTTCTTTACAGTACCATTATTGCTTCAATACTATATTTTTAAAGCAAAGGTTGCTACTTTGTTCCACTCATAGAAGCTTTTTGGGGGAAAAACAGATGATTACACTTCATAGAAGAAAAGTGGAGTTTGTTTGTTGAAACTTTGTAACTTTTCATCGAGCCTTTATTGCAACTTAAAAGATTAAAAAAAAGGGAAAGAAAGGAAATTACTTTTTTTTTCTTATATTTAATCATTCTCGGACACTCCCTGGACAAATCTTTGCAATTTTCCTGGCAAAGTTTTTAAGAAGTGGTTTATTCCTAGGACTGAGAGAAAGTAGCCAGCCCAACATCCCCCAGCTGGCTTTCATGCATAAGGCTGGACTAGAACTCACAGCCTCCTGGTTCTTAGCCTGATATTTAACCAATATACCACACTGACTCTCCCTTCAGATGTAATAAAACAGTAAATATAAGGTGCTTAAAGAATGTAAAGATGCATGCAAAAATACAATGCTGCATGTAGAAGATTCTTTTCATTCAAGGAATGGGGAAAACACACCACATGAGATAAATGACATTATTTCCTAAAACATTCTTTCACTTATTTTACAGTGTATGCCAATTTAAGTTAGAAGCCATAAGAAGGTTTCCTATTCTACAATGGAATGAATTCTTCTATTAGTATTTATGCAAGCTTTTGTAGAATACTGGTGACTATTTCTCATCTTCTCAGTGTTCTTTGGATTCTCTATATTTTGAAGCTTCTTGGAGTTAATTCTATGCATTCCTTTAGATAAGATAATTTAAAAAAATAGCAGTGAGCACTTTTCTCTTAATGGAGAAACCTGTTTAAAATCTTCACCATACATAATTTGTCTGTCTCACTACATTCCTTGTCTCATAGCTTCTTTGACAGAAGACTTCCCTCCCATCATGAATTCCTTGCTCTAAAGCAGGGGTGTCAAACTCAGTTTCACTGAGGGCCGCATCAGCATTGCGGTTGCCCTCAAGGGGCCGGGTGGGTATGGCCAGGGTGGGCGTGGCCTACTAGAGTGCGTATGGCCTACTGGGTGGGCATGGCCAGCTCTACATCGTTCGCATCAAGGGTGCCTATGGGGGCCTGGGCAGGAGTGGGACAGATCTGAGGGTCTCTGGCAGGAGGAGGGTCTCTGGGCCAGGGCCAAGGCAATGGGGGCCGTTCCCTCACTGTTTCCAGGATGGCTTCGTGGGCCGCATGAAACCACTTCGCAGGTCAAATCCGGCCCCCAGGCCTTGTGTTTGACATGTCTGCTCTAAAGAAAGACTCTAAAAGACTTTTAGAGTCTTTTCCTGGTTTGCATAGCATCCACCTTTCTGCTAGCATCCAGGGGGCATATATGTTGCTGGAGTTTCTGTTTCCCCTCAGTGAAAGAGTCAGAACTGAAGAGAGACAATGAACAAAGAGTCACACACACACACACACACACAGAGAGAGAGAGAGAGAGAGAGAGAGAGAGAGAGAGAGAGAGAGAGAGAGAGAGAGAGAGAGAGAGAGAGAGAGAGAGAGATTGTTATTAAACCCCTACTTTGCCTATAATTGCATAACATTGAATAAGGAAAAGTGATTTAATTTTGTCCAGGGATCTTACGCAACAAACTGTAGTACTGGATTCTGTATCATTCCAGATTGTGTGTTTGTCCTGGCATTGTGAAAGTTATGCCAACAGTCATAATAAAATCATCTACTCTCAGGATAGATTACATAACTTACTGTGGTTATTGGGGAAGATTGCCCAAATGGCATTAAAACTCTTCCCAGATTGCATACGAAGCAGGAAAAAAAAGGTAACTGAATTCTCCAGAGGAACCTATATTCTTCCAACATTTTCTGCAGGTGTAGAACAGTCTCCCTCACCCAAGGTGCTCCCCAGGTATGCCTTCAACACTCAAAAATTTTAATAGTAGCCATGGTGGTTGAAGAATTCCATGAGCTGAAGCTTAGGAATCTAGGGACCAGATGGCTGGGGAAGCTTCATTACAATCTTGAAATATTTTAACCTATCAACTTAACCCATTTGAATAGGTAAACATGTCTGGAATATTCATTCTTCTGAACTAGGCTACTAGCCATGTGGGAAAGAGTCCTTACTGCCTAATTTAGATTTAGATTTAAATGTGCAGTTTTTAAATGAAAGGTAACCACCCGACACCTTTCCACTACTTCCTCTGCTTTTATTTAATAAGCTATTAAATTAAAACTATAGACTACTATTTTATTGGGTTGCCCTTGCTTTTAAATATTATCTCTGTTTTTCAAATATTGTAACAGTTTTATTTCATTTTTGTTAGCCTCTTTGAAGTAATTCTTTTTTAAAAAAAAATCCTGAAGGTTCGTGATATATTTTTTCATATAAAAGTTTGATTCATATACCAATCACCAAGACATCAAAAACATATTTGTTAAGTAAGGTGACACATGTCAACAACCTCTAGTAAAAAGACTTGGTTAGTGCTTCATGGTTCTGTAGTAATTTTTCAGCCAAGTTGCATCTCACTTTAAAATAACTCACCTAACAGATTTTTCCTGTTAAAACAATAAATGCAAATGCAGAAAAATAACTAGGCATGTAGACTTAATGCAAACATTCATACCTATGTATCTCAATATGTGTACAAACATAGTGTAGAAACTATTGTTGCAACCAATGATAGCTCTTCTCTTAGGGCAGGGGTGTCAAACTCCCAGTCCGCAGCCTGGACACATCATCCAGAAGCCATGCCCACCCCATTGCTGGCAATGGCAAAACTGTCCCGATACATTGCACAACGTCACGTGATGTCGCAAGTTTGACATGTCTGTCTTAGGGAGTCAAGTATAAAGTGTAGGAGGATGACTGGTAGAGCCAAGGGGAGGGGTGAAAAGAGGGATCAGCCTTTGGTCTCTATGTAGTCACAAAGTCCAACTCCCCTTGATTGCTGGTGACCCTTATCTAACATAGCCAAGTGTCGACTGTTACTTGAGAAGAATCCTGTAGATAGGCTTTTAGCAATAAATCAATTAAATTAAACCTCCAGATGTGGACCTGGTCTTTCATGCCTGATATAAACCTAGCAAATTAGTAGCCTACTATCTTCCAAAGAGTTTATTTATAAATGCTTGTATATTAGAGGAACATAATAAGGGAAACAATCTACAAAGCAGTCCTTAAAACAGGAGTTTCTTTTGTTTTCTTTTTTCTCTCAAGTTAAGAAAGAGTTTGGGAAAAAAATCCTTTTAAAACTATTCCAAGTCCTGAGATTGGAGAAATAATCAGGGATAAAAAGCAAAATTGTTCATTTTTTCTGAAGGGTTATATCTAAAATAAATAAAAGACCTAAGAACAAAGGAAGAAAAACCAAAAAACAAAGAAAAAAAACTAAGGCTGTAATTCTTTTCTATCTCCTGACATTTGTGTGTCCCACCCAACTCAGCCCATTTGATATCCACTATATCATCATTTTGGCATTCCCCCAGGGATTTCTTTAAAAAAAATAGAAAAGAGTGAAGAGAGAGAGTGTGTTGCTGGATTTTGACAAATACCGAACAAACATCCAAAGATTATGTTACAGTTAAAACTGACACCTTCATTCAGTTTAGTAAATGGCCTGGCACTTTCATTGGACAAATACAAATTTGGTTTGCTGGACAAATCTTGAAATGTGATAATGTAAATCACAAATCTAGTTTTAGTGGAGGAAGATAAAATTGTTGCCGTGAACTTTTTGCTGATGAGTGAGTTGGTTGTCTGTTGCATGACACATCTAATTACTTAAGCAGAAATACTTCCATAGTTAGGTCTAAGGTGTTTCCTGCTGTGAAGAGTCTGCTAATGCAGAATGATCACATGCCATTTTTCAGAATGCAACTTTTGCTGAATCAGGAAATTAATTCAACTGTCTAAAAACTGTGTCACTCTGCCAGTGAGATTTAGTTGCATATAAATCCAAGCACATCCACACACACACACAGAGAGCTTATTATGGAGTTTCTTAGCTGGTGGTATATTATTTTCAATCATAGATTGGTTTATGACTTTATTGTTGCTCTTGTTACAATAAAGTGTTTCACCTGTTCTTTTAATTTATATTATTTGTTAAAAAGTTTTATGCCACCCATCTCCCCTATAAGATGACTCTGGGCATCTGACAGATTATAAACTGATACAGATTATCCTTTTCCTTAAATTCTTTGAATTCCTAGAAATTCCTTTGGCAATATTATGTCGTGAAATTATTGCTAATCTTTGAGATATCACTAAAAAGGAAAATCTCCACTGGCAACATTGTCGTTTATTTTAAAGATAACAGGATTCTGCTCATACCTATTTTAAAGGAATTCTATGGATCACCATCAATTTAATATTTCACTTTCAAAAAAATTAGAGTTATGGTTGTGGAGATTAAGACATGGGGCCAGGTTTTATAGAATTGAGTTGCAGAACTGTTAAACCAACATTTAGAAATCACTATAAGCTGAAATCTGAAAAGCATTTTTCTCCTCTCTGGTTTTCACCAGATAAGTGGGGCAATGGACCTCCTGAATCCCTCATCAACATGAACATCTACAAACACATCACACCTGGGAAATTTCAGCTCAGGTAAGAGGTCTAAGATGTTTTATCCCCTTGAACTGAAATACCTCTACAGCAGATAAATGTCATTGCAGAGAAATCATTATTAACCCTAACAGGCTGTATTTAGATATATTTCTCTTCTCAAGATAGGTTTTGTTCACATTGCTTTCTAAAAATGTAGACGTTCTTAGAAACAAAGCATGTTTCGAGCCTCATCCATGGAAATACAGGAATGTCTAAATGTTACCTTCCTAGGTTGACATAAATATTAAAGAGATCTTTGGCAGCCTATTCTGAACACGAGATGATGCCATGAAGTAGCAG
The DNA here is from genome assembly GCF_964194415.1 of Vipera berus. Taxonomy (NCBI): domain Eukaryota; kingdom Metazoa; phylum Chordata; class Lepidosauria; order Squamata; family Viperidae; genus Vipera; species Vipera berus. The sequence continues at coordinate 256,636,044 of NC_138202.1, read as the reverse complement.
AAGTTCGTTATTAAGGTAGAGATCAGTTTTCTGTTTCTTTTATGGTTCAAATGATTATAGGGAGCTCACGTAGAAATGTTGAGTAGGAAAAGGCAATCTGATGTCAAACAATATGTATGCACTGACACTACCAGCAGATCACAAAATGACTGAGTAGGTAGCAGCAATCCATGGAGATACAAGTAAAGATGGTGGAGACCCAATCTCCAAAGTTGCATCATCAAATTCTGAAACAGCTTCCTGTTGAATTCTGCTGGGCGGTGCCTTGTAGGAAGGATGGTTGTTCCCAAGATCCATCCATGCTAATCCATATGTTGTTGGACTATCAGTTTAATCAGTGACCAAGTCTTCAGCCCAAACCAAACCAATCATTTGTTGGCTTAGCATGAAGTGAGACCCCAGGCTTAATGGCAAAAGATAGATGTCATTCCATAGACTATTGCTCAAGCCAAATTGTGTTCAGCTGGAATGACATATTTGCTGATATGAAGTAGAGAAGAGGAATAAGCAGTATGTGAAATATTAAGAACAAATATTAAGAACAAAGTTAAAATAATGACCTGCTGCAAGTCTTTGAAAGAAACTGTGGATGCAGCTCATCAAAAGTGAGTTAAGTCCCATTTATTTTAGCATATGGCTTTATTTATTTAGTGGATGGCAATACTATGTCCCATTAAAATCAGTTGATTCGAGGTGCGGAGTTACAAAATAAAGGTTTAATTCACATTGATTTGAAGGATCCAGAGGGTTCCCAAAATTTGTACAGCCCAAATTAATCCCTTTTCACCATTCTATCATGTTATTATTCTGTTTTTATTTGTGGAGTTATTCTCATATTTAATTTCCTACATTGATTTTGTTATTTTTGGGTATACTGTATCTGACTGATTAATGGCTATAAATAAACTTTTCTTACACTGATTTGAATGGAATATTAGATAACTTTATTTGTGCATACATTGTACTTTTTCTGATGGAAGAATTCTGCTTAGGCTGTGATAGGAATATGAAACATTCCTGCTGGCATCATCTGTAATGACTCCTTTTACACACAACATCTGCAGTATATCTGGGAAGTCTGCCAATCTTACTACATGGCAAATAACTTTCTGGATTGTGCTCAGGCAGCACTTTTACCTATTTTGCCCAAAGAAATTATTGTATATAGTTCTGAGTGGCCTAATGAAAGTATTGCCTCTGTGGAATGTCAATAAGGAAACATGTAATTGAGAAAACCTAGAAGGTACATTCTATTCCAGCTTATTATTTTCATGTTTTCCCAATTCGAGCGCAGCAATACATTAGCATCATTAAACCAGGAAATGGGAATCCCCAGTAATGCAACACAGTGGTCTCTTGGTGGCACCAGAGAGCCGTTTGTGAAACACATGTCTGCCCTCCCCCTTCCCTTCCTGTATAAAGATTTAATCTAATAAAAAACTGTATTTGCCTAGCCATTATTGAATCCTGCTTTTTGAAAAGCTAGAAGTATTGTAAATAAAATCTACAATATAAGTTGAATTAATATATACAGAAAACTGAAAATATCCCTCTTGGGACAGTTTTGTTTATCTTCCATAAGGGGGGGGAGAAACCCTACGGAGATACATGCACACAAAACACTACAGTATAATGCAATACTCATGTAAATTTTCAGAACACATCTATGAATGGTTGAAATCAACAACAGTTTCTTATGTTCCCAATGTGATACATTTCATGACCACAGCAAAGAACTTTACATGTGAACCTCAGATATGGGTTGCAATGCAAGTTAACACTTAACTTTAAATTAGTTTTGTCTCAACTTTGTCCTATTTCAGGTTACACATGTAAATTGAACCATTCCAGAATGTATAAGGTTTAAAAGCAAACACAATTTGCTCATTAAGCATGGCTTGCCATTAACCCTTCATATCTACAAGAGAAGGGTGAGGGGTGACATGATAGCAGTGTTCCAATATCTCAGGAGCTGCCAGAAAGAAGAGGGAGTCAAGCTATTCTCCAAAGCACCTGAAAGCAGGACAAGAAGCAACGAATGGAAACTAATCAAGGAGAGAAGCAACCTAGAACTAAGGAGAAACTTCCTGACAGTTAGAACAATTAACCAGTGGAACAACCTGCCTCCAGAAGTGGTGAATGCTCCAACACTGGAAGTTTTTAAGAAAAGACTAGACAGCCATTTGTCTGAAATGGTATAGTGTTTCCTGCCTGAGCAGGGGGTTGGACTAGATGAGCTCCAAGGTCCCTTCCAACTACTACTTCTTCTTCTTCTTCTTCTTCTTCTTCTTCTTCTTCTTCTTCTTCTTCTTCTTCTTCTTCTTCTTCTTCTTCTTCTTCTTCTTCTTCTTCTTCTTCTTCTTCTTCTTCTGATGCAACAACAGGTGATGTGGTCACCTCTAAAATTTAGATTTGTTATTGACAGATTTTTCCATACTTCAGTAACTTGAACAAAGCCAACAATGTTTATCATGTGACTGGGCATTCAATAGCATGTAAGATAAAAAAATTGTGAAATTTGACTAGAGGAGGACAGAGAAGGAAGAATTGTACATTTCAGGACCAAGCTGGGGTTGTGGGGAGGGAAATGAGAACAACAGACTTTATTGTACTCTTTAACAGTAAATAATGAAGTATGTACTATGAATGTACTTAGTTGTAATGTGGTATCTCCATGCAAACTCTATTAGGTTTTCTATAAATGGGTATCTGCCTAAAAAAGCATTTTGAATCTTTAAAAAATGATATTTAATATTTAGAGAATTTAAATCCCTGTCTAATCCAAAGGGAAACACAATCTGCTTTCAAGTGCTGTGCTGGATTTAAGTAAATTACCAATGGCATTTTAAAGATCATAACACTGGAAGCTTTTTTTTAAAAAAAAGTTGTGCAATGAAACTGAATTCTTCTAACTGATTTTCTGGAAATTACAGGTGATTTCTACCTTCTTCTTTTCAACAGCAAGCCTGGAAGGACTGTAAGGTAAAGGTAAAGGTTCCCCCGCACATGTGTGCTAGTCGTTTCTGACTCTAGGGGCCGGTGCTCATCTCCGTTTCAAAGCCAAAGAGCCAGCGCTTGTCCGAGGACGTCTCCGTGGTCATGTGGCCGGCATTTAATTTTATTTATTTTAATTCCATTTATATCCCGCCCTTCTCCGAAGACTCAGGGCGGCTTACAAACTTAGCAGTAGCCTTCATTCTATGTATATGCCTGCTTATTAGGGCTTTCACACACCTCCAAGCGGCATTATTACAAAGTCAGCTTATTGCCCCCAACAATCTGGGTCCTCATTTTACCTACCTCGGAAGGATGGAAGGCTGAGTCAACCTTGAGCCTGGTGGGACTCGAACCTGCACTAATGGCAGGCAGCTGGTGTTACTTAAGGAGGCATTAGCCCACTGCTCCACTGCTCCACCAAGGCATGACTAGACGCCAAAGGCGCACGGAACGCTGTTACCTTCCCCACCATAGTGGTCCCTATTTTTCTACTTGCATTTTATGTGCTTTCGAACTGCTAGGTTGGCAGAAGCTGGGATGAGTAACAGGCGCTCACTCTGCTACACGGCACTCGGGATTCGACCTGCCAAACTGCCGACCTTCTGATCAACAAGCTCAGCGTCCTAACCCACTGAGCCACCGTGTCCAATGCAATGCAAATTGCAAATTGCAAATTGAAGCTGAAGGGTATTTTAGCAGAGGCCTATCGGAATGAAGAGGCTACTCCAGTTAGGGATACTGTAATGAGTGATGTGCTCACCATGTTGCGTCAGGGAATTCTAAAGCATTTGCACATAAAGATAATATCAGTCTGCTAGTGACTGATATGCTTGTACAGTTGTCTACCGTCATTAAATTATGGATCAATCTCTCAAAATTAAAGGACCGAATCCTTGTATCCTTTCCACTTTTCAGTTCCGCTGAAGCAGAAAGGGTTAAACATCTGCATAATTCTCCATTTAAAACAGGAAGAATTTCAGACACAGCATCTAAAAGACATCACATGAAAGGAATGGGGAGGAAAAGAGAAAAAATACAGAATCTGGACCAGTTTTGACTTAAATAAAACTCTTTTCAATTCAGGCCATCAATAGGAGATGGGGAGCCAAGGGGTGCTTTTTACTACTTTTTTTTGACATTATGCTATTTTCACATTATTCAACTTCCATTATTCCTTCCTGCACCGGGATTGTTTTGATAAGCATGGCTAAAACTCCCTAACTCTCACTATATGTCACTACAGATCCCCAACAGGATCTTTTGCTTCCTCCAAAGGCAATAGATAATAAACAATATTCATCATTGGAATAACTGCACCAGATGATGTTGAACTGATAAAATAGCAATAGGAAAAATCAGCTCTTTTGTGATTCTTCCTATACAAGAGATTCCCAATTTGGTCTCACCTGTGTCCAGTCAGGGTCAGTCTATTTGCTTTCTCTTGCTTTCTTCCTATTGTCTCTATAGCTTCATCATTTCAAATTAATTACAACAGTACTACTAATAATAAGCAAGTAAGATACATTCCAACCCAGTGAAACAGTCACTTCAGAGCCATCAAGATCTCAGCCAAAGATCTCAAATACTGATGAGCATAGTTTCTGAATAACAGTCTGTAGTATCCAAAAGTAAGAAAAAATAAAAATAGTTCAGCAAAGGTCTGGATGGAAGAAGAGCAGACCCCTGGCTTTGATCCAACAAAAACAGTAGCCCATATAATTCCAAAGTTTTCTGAAAGTGTGTATCAGCATTAAGATTTATAAACACATACAGGTGTCTTTTGTGCTGGTAGGACATTTTAAAAATCCATTTATCTTGAATCCTCTTCTTTTAACTTTCTTTAATTCATTTCCTCTTGCAGCAAACAATGACTTGGAAAATTTCTTTTTTTAGATTAAGAGATAGATATTTTTTTTAAAAAAAAATGCAGTTCACACTGCATATACAGCAAGATAATTCTTAAAATGGGGTCAATACATATCCATATTAAAACACAAACCTCTTAAAGGATTCTGAGGCATGTGGATAACAAATTCATATATACTACTTGTATTATTTCAGTTACATTGATTACTGACAATTTATTTCTACATTATCCTTTGTAATTATATGCAAGTATTGTTATTTTGTCATTCAAAAGTAACTATCACTAGTTATACAGCAGTTTCTCTACATACTCTTTCCAGAAAAAGTTATACAAAAAGAATCATTTGCAATATATGTATCAGAAAAAAAAGTTACTAGAAAAACTATCAAAATGTTTTATTCCTTTACCATATTTCAATTTTGAATCAACCTATTAAAACCTTTAATATATTCTGGGCATTTTCTAAAGTGAACAAGTGTATGCTATGCAGTGTTTTTAATAGCTTAAAGTCTTGGAAACCCTTTCAAAATCCCATTTACCAAATGCTGCATGCAATATCAGATCTTTTTAAATTTTTAGCGATACATGGAAATTCTCCGAATCACTCATGGTTGGCACAGACAGCCTTAGTCACTGTATATTCTAATTATCAACTACCCAGAGTTGTTGGGAGTCAGGTGGCATAAACTTAAATCATTGCTTCCCAAACCTAGGTAAATTATCCAAAATTGGATAAAAGGGCTTTTTTCTTTGAGTGATGACACACAAACCCATTCCTCAACCACAACAGGGACCTTTTAATCGACCTGAAATGTTTTAACCACATCTGATTTGTGGTTATGGGTAATGATGAAAAAAAATTGGGGACCACTGATTTACAGTATATCACCGTTGCTTTTGATGGCTATTTATACTTATTTAAAAGTTTTGCATGGCTTCTCATCTTAGAACACAAGCCTGGACAGCTCACAATAAAAAAACATAAAAATAAAACCCCAGCACTTCAGTTAACTTTCTTGGATGCCTTTCACAAAATATGCGTCCATCTTGCCCAGTGCCAGGGGAAACAGCCAGCTCTTTATGGTTTTCCTTTCATAAGATAGATAAAGTCTATCTAGCTCATGATTATGAGATTTCTAATACTTTCCTCATTATTTCTCTCTTCACAAACTGGATTTCCCATTGTGTTTATACAGCCCTTGATTATATTGTTGATAAGAGCTGATCTTAAAATTTCACTAATATTAAGTATTACTGATACTTAATGTTGACATTTTTATTCCAGATAAATTAGGAATATAGCTTTAGGTTATGGTGCTCAAAAGTTCTATTTTGTTAAAACATTCTCCATATTTTTCATCTGCAAATACATTTAAGCATACACATATGTGCCATGTGTACAGCATAGGAATCTGCTATTGGTCTGCTCTATCCAAAAATATTAACTGGTGCTTCATTTTTAAAAAGCTGCATTTTCATTTTAGTGTGTTAAACTTTTCTTACAGAAAATCATAAAACGAGGATGGTTGTACTAATAAGTAGCAGCCTTATATTTTAAAATGGAGTTAAGATTAGTAGACTTTGCAGCAAATCTTTCCTGAATAATGGGAGGCAACATGGCATTTCTTAGCATTCTTACTCTCCTCCCAGTCTTTCACTACTGGCCATACTGGTCAAGTCCAAAACATTAGGTGACGTACTAGGCAGCTGGCAAAATTAAAATCAGTTTCCAATACCAAGACAAATTATACAACTTCTGCGTTCATTGTTTAATTAAAAGCTCTACTCTATTAGATTTACACCTTGCTGTCTACTGGAGAGCTTGATGTATTAGTGGAAATAAGGCAGTGCATTCATTACATGGCTTTGCATAAATTACTTTCTGTATTATGCATGCACTTAATCTATACCAGGGCTGTCAAATTGCCAGCCCGCAGACCAGATGCGTCATGGCAAAACTGTGCCCATCCCATTGGCAGGAGTGGCAAAAAGTCACGATACATTGCGACACGTCACGTGACGTTGTGAGTTTGACACCCCCGATCTATACCCTTGCAAGAAAAAAGTGCAAAGCAAATTAGTATAATTTGGGGTGGTTATATTATAAGAATTTGGCCCAACAGCAATAAGCATGTTTAAGAAAAAAACATTGCGGCTTGCATTCAGCTATATTCTACATAGACAAATCCAATCCTAGATATTACTCTACAGTTGCAGCAAATGATGACTCCTTGGAATATCTCTCAGGACACACACAACCCCAGAATCTACAGTGCATAAACTTGCCTGTGTCCTACTTTGGCCCAGCTGAAACAACTTGGGTGGAGGGATAAAAGAAATAATTCAATTTAAATCACTCTGTATGCAGGTGTAAATGACAGCTAGTTTTATTATTTTTTTAATGACTTAAAAACACATGATGGGCCAAGAGTCACAGATCAGGTGTACAACCACATCAATACTTATCAAGAATTATGATTAGAAAGTGTCTCACAGATGGAGTCCAAAAATGACACTGGTATGGAAGATTTTACATCCATTTATTTCATCCCATGGCCATTTAAAGCATAATAGTCAATACATTTCTAACACTACAGAGGAATACCAGGGTGACCAGAGTATATATACAAGCCAAAAAAAAATTAAAAATGAATAGCTGAGTAAGAGTATGTATTCGGAATGGAATCCATTGAACCTCATTCAGCCCAGATTTTGTTTTTCAGGGAACAAGGTGCTAACGTGTAATTGCTTCTAAAGCAAGTTACAACTGAAAAACAGAGGGAAGCAAGTTAAATGTTAACACTAAATTTCATCTATAAACCTAGGAACAATGCTTCTTTGAATCAATTTCCATCCTCCAACAACATTAATACTCCATTATTTGTTTTTACAAAAGCCTACTACTGTTTTATTAAGGCCTGTTTTGCCCTGAGTGAGCAGCAAGGTGGAAATTAGCCCAAATATCTAAACAGTTAAAAGGCAAGCACCAAGTGACGTTTATAGACAAATATAGTAATTTTTTGTTAATGTATAGTTGGGAGTAATATACAAAAAGTATTGCTCGTTCATTTGGTAGAACAAACTTTTTTTTTTACTTTTGCCCAAACTTCCAGACAGGTTGTGTTAAAGTTAGGCACTGAAGTAATGTTGAAAATGGTTAAGAACTTGCATGTAAGATTGGACCTTTTGCTGTCTTGACACCTGAATTCTGGTGTCCCTGTTGGAAAACTCAGGTTCAGCCCCAAGACATTCCAAACAACCACAGCTAAAGTGTCAAGTCAACTCAAGCTAAGAAATAACTCATATACTATAAGGCGATCCTTGAGGATTTGATTACATACAGTACATACCCATTCTAGCTGAAGTCAACTGGTGCAAACATGTTGTAAACATGTTTGGTCTCTTAATCTAGTTTCTCTCCAGAACTCAGTATTTATTAGCCAATCGGGTGTCCACAATGGCATGGCTAGTTTAAAATCCAATTCACACCTCTATTTAGAAGGCCTTAAAGATCTTCCGTCTTCAGATATACGTTTTAATAGGGCCAGGCGGCCATGCAAATCTATACTACAGAAATGGAGAGTAATGTTAAGGGGCAAACAAGTGCCTTTTTTATACAAATTTAAACAATACAAGTAATCAGCTAAGCTATCAAGAATATCCAGAAAAAGAAACACAGCCAAATTCTACATTTTATTCACATTTATTTTTTTTTTCGCTTTTAGTGTGCTCACAGAAAATTAGAACACCTTAAGCAGGAATTTAATAGCAATTTTGTAAGCAAAGTTACATTCCATCTCTAAGTCAAATTGGTCAAAGCTTCTCCAGTATTTACAAAAAACATGATAGACATGATGCTACACAAAAACCATTGCATCTGAAAATTTTTTCTTTTTATTTTCAAAGACAACTGGAAAAAGAAAGCATTGTCTGCTGTCATCAAAAACATACCACAGTATAAACAGTAACCATTCCACTTATCACAGCTTGGTTGAGTTTAAAATAGTGTGTGGTTTTTTTTTGTTTTTTTTCCAAAGGTCCAAGATTACTGCAATTTTACAAAAAAAATGGGCAGGGTGGCAAAAAGTTGCAAACTTAATGTGCTTCTGGATATCAAGATTTGTTTTATACAATAGTCACAGTTAAAAACACCCTGCTGGTAATACATAATTACACTTTATTAAGGTCATAAACCAGCAATAAACAATAAAGCCTATACAACTTGTATTTCTACTTAATCACTGACTGGTACAGCTAACATGAGATAAGTGAAAGTTCCTATGGTTTAAATGAATTTCCTAAGACTATGATTTTTTTAAATCTGAGTATTGGATTTTTTTTCTTTCTTAATCAAGACTTGTAGTGTTGTAAACCTTATAGAACATCTGCCTCACAAAATACATTGTAATAACTTTTTTTTTAAAAAAAGACTAACCCCTTATTTCCTGTGGCACATTTTCTTGGCAAATTATCTGCACCACTAATTCCCCATTGTGACCCCTATCACTTCATTTGCTATCCCTTATTGACTCCTCCATCTCCTTCATATATGGGCATGTCCATAGACTGACAAAAGAAAAATTAAAGTTTACATTTTGAATAAAGATGCGAAGTACAGTATGCAATAAACATTAATACTGATGTAAAAAAAAGAGAGGAGCAAGGCAAAGGGAGGCAATTTAGACTCTCCTCTACCGAGTTGGAATGGTGGTAACAGAATGATTTAGATGGGATCTGTGGGTAGAACAAAAAAAAAAAAGACAGAGAAAGAGAGAGAGAGAGAGAGAGAGAGACATCTTTTAAATCAATCCCTGGTTGTAGACAAGTTCTCCAAAACCAGTACCTGGCACCACTCCAAACAAACAAACAGGGGGGGAAGAAAAGTTCAATCATCTCAAAATTGCCATTCTTTTTCATTGCCTTGTTTTACTCTGCCGATTCGGTGGGTGGAGCTTCTGGACTAGACTCAGAGGCAGCTTCCTGTGAGGGAGCTGCCGCCGCCGCCACCGCCGGCTCCTCTGCTTTGGCTGCCTCTGGCTCAGTTGAGGTGGCTTCGGTGGTAGCACTTGGGACCTGAGCCGCTGGCGCCTCTTCCGGTTTCTCCTCTGGCTTCTGCTCATCAGCAGCCTTGGCTTCTTCTCCTGCAGGCTTCTCCGGGGCAGTCTCTTCCAACTGGGCTTCCTGGGAGCCTCCGGTCTCCTCTTTGGCGTCCTCCGTGCTGCTACCAGCAGCAGGGGCTGAAGGCGATGCCTCCTGGGAAGCCTTGGCTTCCTCGCTGCCCACAGGCTCCGCATCAGCTGCCGCCGCCGCCGTGTCAGCTTTGCCACCTTCCGAAGCAGCCGCACCTTCGTTCTCTGCTCCTTCCCCAGACTCCTTTTTGTTCTTTTTAAAAGAAAAGCCACTTAGCTTAAAAGACTTTTTGAAGGAAAAGCGCTTCTTTTTTTTTTTCGGGGTCTCATTACTGGAAGATGGGGTTGTTCCCTCCTCAGTCTTGGAGGAGGACTCCCCTTCAACAGGCGAGGCGGGCTCTGTGCTCTCCGCTTCGGCGGTCTCCTTTTCAGAGGCAGCCTCGGATGGGCTCTGCTCTTCCTTGACCGACTCCTCCGCTGGCGCACTGCCGTTTGCTTGGACTTCCTCTTTGACAGCCTCCGCAGCTGCCGGGGAGGCATCGCCATTCACCTTCACATGGCCGTTCTCCTGGAAGAGGAAAATGACTGTATTACTGGAGGGCACACTCTGTTAAGACCCAGCGCAAGGCAGCAGCCTCCAATTGGACTTCAATCTCCCAGAGGTTCGACCCAGTGGGGAATTCTGGGAGGCAAACTCCAATCCAGAAGGCACCAAGGAGCAAAACGCTGCCGGCCACTTCTCCAAAAAAAAAAAAAAAAAAAGTGGAGCAACTCAAGTCTTAAGAGCCCTGTCACTTCGTTCTAGTGGTTAAGGCACCAGGCTAAAAACCCAGAGACTGTGAGTTCTAGTAGTCCTGCCTTGGGCAGAAAGCCAGCTGGGTGACTTTGGGCCAGTCGCTCTCTCTCTGCCCAAGAAAGAAGCCAATGGTAAAACCGTCCCCTCCACCAAGAAGAAAAATGCAGGGATTTGTCCATGCCGTCACCAGGAGTCCAAACTGCCTTGAAGGCACCCAAACAATCAAAGAAAATAAACAACTAGCCAAGGATTACAAGCTGTTTAAAGAGAGGCAGGGCAAGATCAAGCCAAATCCGTTGTCTGTGGCAGCACGTTGCTACAGACCTTCCCGCTGCTTTCTTGGAGGAAAGCGGCGTGACGTGTCGCCAGAGGCTGCGAGGAAGGGAGAAACACGCCACCTAAGAACCGAGCCAAGCCACGCCCCCACGCCTTTTCCTCCAGCTCATCTCTTAAGGGGGCTACGCGGCAAGAAGCCCGCGTCATCATCCTCTAGACACGTTGCCCGGCCCTCGTCCGCGCTTCCTTTTCCGCGACGGAGCGAAGTCGCTACCAAGCGAGCGTCGGCCTCTAGAGGGCACTGTGGCTCCATCTCTGCACCCCTCGAGGCCGACGGTGGGACAGCCCTGGAACAACGCTGAAGGAGAGGAGGAGCGAGCTGGCGCCTCGGCCAGAATCGGCTCCAATGAGCGAACAAAGCTACCCGTCGCTTCTCCCCCAAAGCCCGCTTTCTTTTCTCCTATCACCTTCCTCCGTTCCAAAGCAGAAAACAGGCAACCTCCTTTCCGCCTTGGTTTAATCCAGGCCAGAGGCGCTGCCACCATTCACAACCACATCTGTTGCTCGAGCTGGCGCCGGGCTGAAGGCGCCTCCAAGGTTCTTTCTCTGGAGCAACTATATAGAGGGTGGCTTATCGCAGCCGAGCTGACACTGGCCGACAGCACGGGTGGGACAAGTCCAATACACCTAGACACACTGGAAGGACAACACAAAGCGCCTGGATACGGTGCGGGTTGCAACACCTTCCCCAGGTTCAAGACGCGGCGAGGGACCCACGCGGGCCAGCTCCCCAGGAAGGGCGCCAGTTTACATTTCACACACGCAACGCCTCCCCGCCGGATTTTAGAAGAGCAGCTGCGTTCAACTGGCTACAGCGAAAGGAATAGTAGAAGAGGCCACCACGGCTTAAGGTGTGAGATAAGCCAGCAAGATGGAGAAGGACAATTTACGCACGACAACCCCTTCCTCTATTAACGCGGACAACTCTCCAGCGCCCCTCATCTCGATCTTGCTTTCAGGTATCTCCGGCAGTTCTAACACGATCGACTAGATTCTCCCTTAGGCGCCAAAGGCGGGGATGGGGGTAACAGCCTGTTAAAGTACAGGAAACCGCGGGAGAGCCCATTCAATCAAACCACCAAAACACATATAAGCCCCCTCCCCCCCAAAAAAAAAGGTGGTGGTAAAGCCTTTCTTGCGGAGACCAGCTAGGAAGAAAAAGACACCATACAGTAGGCAAGCATCTCGCATTGTCCCCCTTACCACACTGCATTACACATGCACATTCAAAATAAAATCCCACAGAAACACAGTGCCATAAACAGCCACTATTGGTTTTAAAGAGGGAGTTGTGATCAATTTAAAAGCCATCCACACGCACCCCTCCCGGGAAGAGAAAGGGAGAAGCAGAATAAACACGGCACTCAGCCCAGAAACCAGTAACAATCCATTAGCCGCTCCTTTTCTTACCTGTCCATTCGCCTTGGAAGGAGATGCAGCTACAGCTTCTCCGGGTTTTTCAGCAGCAGTAGTTTCGCCTTTTGCAGCGTTCTTAGAGAACTGGGCACCCATGCTGGTTTATTCAACAAAGAAACTCGGCAGATCCAAAAGAAGGCAAACAAAGAACAGTAGGTTCGTTCGTATAAATGCTGGGCGACCAGCAGCCTGAAGAGCAGCGATACACACACACGCGCGCGCGCGCACACACACACACATACACCAGTGGGGGAGGAGGGGGGAAAAAGAGAAGAGAGCCGAAATATGTTTAAATATATGCACTCCTTTTTTTAATAAAGCTGGAGAGGTCAAAAAAAAACAGCAGCAGATGAAGAAAGGGGGATAAAAAGGCAGGAAAACAGTCGAGCAAAAATATCAGAAGCCCAAGTTTAGTACAAAAAAAAAAGAAGTAATAAAAAAAATTCCAGATTTGTAGCCGTACTGTAGACAAGGGGAAAATGGAGAAATCTCCCTGGTCGCTAATAAGATGCGGAGTCCAACGCCCAAGTGCACAGATGAATGGGCTTCCCAAGCACTGACGGCAGCCCCCACCCGCCGTCCACCAATCAACGCACCGCCAGACAAAAGAGAGGGCGGGGCCTCCAATTGGAGCGAACAATGGAGCTGCGATTGCAATAATTTGAATTCGGCCTTGGACTGATAATTAATACTCCGAAGAACATAAATAAATTAGTGGCATTAAGACTTGTACTCTGATTTCTTGCTAAAAAGAAAAATCGAAGGATACACGGTGTTTACTGCCCCCTGCCAAACGCTCCGTAAAAAAAAATAAAAATAAAGGGGGGGGGGAGGGAGGATTTTTACTTGCAGGGCTGGTAGCCTCTGTTTGGTGTCTTGAGTCTCTCCCCCTCCCCACCCCTGTTAAGTTAGAGACAATGGTTTGACTTGTGTGCGTTTGTGATTTCATTTTCTCGCCCCCGCTGCCATCCCCTCTACTCCCCTTCCTGCCCACTCCAGCTTCTCCAGAAAAAAAAAAATCAACAGATAGGGAGGGTTGGTCCTTCCCCCCCCCCCCTTTAATTGGTTGCAATTGTTCAATTCTCCCAATTTGGAAGGTATTTAAACCACGTAGATCGAGTTTCGCTAAGGGAGATCATGAGTTGAAAATTATGAGGTCTGTAGGCCAGATGTGAAAAATGCTTAAAGCAGCTGCCGCTGTTACCTTGGCGGTAGAACGCTTAATCCCTTCCCCCACGGAATGGGGGAAAAAAATGTGAGGAGCCTACGGCTCTAATTACATTTCGCTGTCTGATTAGTTCTGATTTCAATCTTTTTGGAAACTGCCGAGAATGTTAAACCTTTTATTATTATTATTATTAAGATGAGGAAGTTAGTACCGTAGGAATGTCGGTTTCTCCGTGTGTGCCTAAATGGCATCCCCGTGTAACTGAAAAGGCTTCCAAATCAATGGAGCTCAAATCTAAATCGTTTTATATGTTGCATGTCGGAGCCATGATGGTTTGTATTGTAGGACCATTCCAAGATTCTGGATTTCGAAAGAAAGGGGCGGCTCATCTTAAGCAAGAAGCAGCCGGATTCTATCAAGAGTTTCTCATTTCCCCACAACCCCTTGCCAGTGCGAGCAGATGCGCTTAACTGCTTAATCCTTGCTGAGTTGCTTCTTCTATTCCTTGGGTTTAAAGCACTACAGTGGAGCCATAGGAAATGTCGGGGGGGGGGGGAATTCTCTCGCCTCGTTGCTTGCAAAGCACATACCAAGGGGGTCGAGCGAATTAGATATATTCCCCCGGAAACGTTAAGCCGGTGGGCTGTTTGGGGGGGGGGAGAGGTGAAGAATTCAAGATTAATGGCATGTATTTTTTCTGTCATCTTCCCCCCCCTCCCGTTTCATTGTGTGATAAGTGCAGACTTACGCGTTTGCCGCTATACAGACCCCAAGCCCCCCCTCCCCCCCCCCGGTGCTGCCAACATTCTAGTATTTTTAGCAAGATGGCACTCAGTCAAGAAATATTTCATTTCTTGCGGGCAAAATACACCACAAGGCTTTTTTTTTTACATCAAACTCCTCCTCCTTTCCTTCCTCATTGCCATTTCTCCCACCGCGGTATTCTTTCAAATACAATTCCTTTCTCCAGTTTTATCTTCTCCGGGAATATGGATCTCCGCATAGAAAGCCATTCGTGCAAAACGCGTCTGTTGTATTCTCCTCTTCATTTTTCTCTTTTTAGAAAGGGGAGGGAACACGCCGTTTCAATTTGATGAATTATTCACTCTCTACATTTCCCTAAAGCTGCTTTTTCTTCTTTCTTCTTCTTTTCTTTTCTTTTTTTTTTCTTTTTGGCAGACCTGCATAGTGCCAACAAGCATGGCTTATCGTCCTTTAGGGAACCCGGGCAGCCAGTCGGCAGACCTAGTGGATGAAAACCGACCCCTTTTGTGAACATGTGGCACTCCCGAACCGAAACGTAATCTGGATAAATCCATTAACATCCAGGCGCTTGTAAAATGCACTTTGGAGCCTGTTGATTTTCTTCACTGAGGGGGAAAAAACAACAACAACAACCTCGCGGTTACGTTCCATCTGCATTATCTGGTCTCTCTCGGTTCAAATTGCTGCTAATTCTGTCTAGAAGACGGCGAGAGGCTTCTCTTCCAGCATCTGCATCAAAAGGGGTGGAGAGGACAAACTGAGCTAGTCTGGGTTTTTTTTTCTTTTCTTTCCCCCTCCTCCTTCTCTCTCTCTCTCTCTCTCTCTCTCTCCCCCCCCCTTCCTTTTCTTTCTCTCAGTCTCATTTGAAAAGCTCGGCTCCTTTTATTGCTTCTTTGTTACCGGCTGCATTGCTTTTTCAGGGTGCCTATTTACACGGTATCGGCTAGTTTCCTAGGTGACGGCCGGGGAAGATTCCCAAGGGAGGGAAGGAGGGAGGGAGCGAGGGAGGGAGGGAGGGGCTCGCGTGAGCCAGGCGCTAGAGGAGAAGGTTGCTGAAAAGCCCAACAGATGGACCCTAAAGGGGAGGGAGGGGGGGGGGAGGGCGGAGGAAGATGGGCTGACCCCCCCCCAGGCGGGGAGATGACTCCAAGAGGGGCCGGTTGCGAGCCGAAGGAGCAGTTGATCCAAGTCATCGGAATTGGGTTTTTCTGTTGCTCGGTTTCCTCGCCTTTCTTTGCGGGGGTCGCGGGGGCTGGTGGTATCGATGGAGTACGTCTTGGAGGGCTGATGCAAGAGAAGACGCGGCTGGCGAGCCTTGGGACGCGAATCGGAGTCATTTATTTAGGCCTTAGAAACAAAGCCAGGAGATGAAAGGAAAATGGCGGGAGGTTGAAGAGAGAAAAACTGGGGAAAGAGAAGATAAAACCACACATGTATTAGGAAGAGAGAGAGAGAGAGAGAGAGTGGGCAAACGGCAGTCTTTCATCAAACGCCTGCTTTTCAGACGCGGTAGATTTATCTCCTTTTTGGAAATGATGTGAATTCATGGCCTCAAGACATCTGGCCACTTAGGGCACAGTTTTCTTCTGTTGTGGTGCAGGAGATCTTTTTAGATAAAACTTGAGACGAATTGGGCCTTTTTCTTTCTGTGGCAATTCTGGGGCTGCTCTCCAGAAGCAGAATTTGGGAAGTCTGGAATTTCCTGACATGGGTGTCAACTCTACATCTTCTTCCTGCCTGTTGATTGGCAATGGAGAGGATTTAGTTGCTTAAAAAAAATCATGCAAGCATTCCTTAAAAGCATTGAAGCAGTTTATACTTCTGTTTTTTTAATTATTATCTTTACAGCGACAACTTGAGACTGACCAAAAGCCACTGAGTTGAGCTGGTTGTGTGAAGATTTGAATCTGAATCAGCAAATTAAAGTGATTTCACAACATGCTTACCTGTTGTAGTTAGCTAAACCATGGTTTCCTGAATTGCTCCAATTGGCTTTGCTCAATGTATACTGCACCATTAGATAACCATGCTTGGCTGGATCCACACAGCAACTGGAGTCACAAACTAACCAAGTTAGTCCTGAGTTTTATAAATCCAACCAATGGCTCTTAATGTTTTATTAGGTTGCTCTTAGAGACATACATTTTTAATAAAGTTTAGGTTAGAACTATTGCTTGTGGAAGGAGGTGTGAGGTAACTGCTTGAAGAGAAAGGTGAATTCCACAATCCCATTGCTTCACTCTGAGGCCTCCATTGGTTCCTATAAATAAGACAGCCAGCTTGCTGCTTTGATTTATATCCTGCTTTACATTTAGGAAGGGACACGGTGGCTCAGTGGGTTAGGACACTGAGCTTGTCGATCAGATGGTCGGCAGTTTGGCGGGTCGAATCCCAAGTGCCGTGTAACAGAGTGAGCGCCTGTTACTAGTCCCAGCTTCTGCCAACCTAGCAGTTCGAAAGCACATAAAAATGCAAGTAGAAAAATAGGGACCACTCTAGTGGGACGGTAACAGCGTTCTGTGCACCTTTGGTGTCTAGTCATGCCGGCCACATGACCACGGAGACGTCCTCGGACAAGCGCTGGCTCTCCGGCTTTGAAACGGAGATGAGCACCGGCCCCTAGAGTCAGAAACGACTAGCACGCATGTGCGGGGGAACCTTTACCTTTTACTTACATTTAGGAGGCATACATAGTGCTCCTTTTTGCTACTTGTCTCTCGGAAGAACAGCCTATTACGAAAGTGACAAGGGACCAGCCACACCTTAAGCTAGACTTAAACCTAGTCTTTCTTGTCCTAATCCAATACCTTAATCACTGCATTGCTGTCACTGTCAAGTTATATTTTCCCAGTGGAATATTTTATTAACATTTTTACCAGTCAAAACAGCTCAGCCTTATGCACACTTATTAGCAGCAATTGAATGAGTAGCATTTTTTCCCCAAACATCAAAAAAGAAATGTATCTGTATAACTTGTTTTTTTTAAAAAAGTTGGAAATAATTTGAAATGGAAAGGTAATAATAATAATAATAATTTAATTTGTATACCGCCCTTCTCCTGAAGGACTCAGGGCGGTGAACAGGGCAATACATAATAAAAAACAGAATACAAAAATTAAAAAGTAATTAAACCATTATGCCCATAATAATTAATACATATTAAAATTAAAACTATTTATAAAAACCCAACCCCATCCCATCAGACCAGGCCAGCTTGTTCGAAAAAGAAGGTTTTGAGATCGCGCCGGAAGGAGCGAAGGTCGGGGGCCATCCGGAGCTCGACCGGTAAGCAGTTCCAAAGGTCTGGCGCGCCCACAGAGAACGCTCTCCCCCTGGGGGCCACCAATCAGCATTCTTTGATCGGCGGCACCCTGAGGAGGCCCTCTCTGTGGGAGCGCACTGGACGGAGGGAAGTTGACGCCGGCCACAGGTGTTGCCGTAGGTAATCCGGACCCATGCCATGAAGGGCTTTGTAAGTCATCACTAACACCTTGAACCTCACCCGGAGAGCAACCGGTAGCCAATGCAGCTCGCGGAGCAAAGGTGTAACATGGGAGTATCGGGAAACCCTGAAGACAACTCACGCGGCTGCATTCTGCACCAGTTGAAGTCTCCGGGTGGACCTCAAGGGCAGCCCCATGTAGAGAGCATTACAGTAGTCTAGACGAGAAGTCACGAGCACATGACTGACTGTACGCAAGGCATCCCGGTCTAGATAGGGCCGCAACTGGCGCACCAGGCGAACCTGGGCAAAGGCCCCCCTAGTCACAGCTCCAATATGCTCTTCCAAAGAGAGCTGTGAATCTAGAAGGACCCCCAAGTTGCGAGCCCTATCTACAGGGGGTAATAGCTCACCCCCCATGGCCAAAGATGGAATAATCGGAATTTCCCGGGATGCCGGCACGAACAGCCACTCAGTCTTGTCAGGGTTGAGTCGAAGCCTGTTCCTCCCCATCCAGACCCGGACCGCCTCCAGGCAGCGGGACATCACGTCGAGGGCATCACTGGGGTGGTTTGGGGTCGAAATAAAAAGCTGGGTATCATCAGCATATTGATGATACCCAACTCCGAAACCACGAATGATCTCACCCAGCGGCTTCATATAGATGTTGAACAGGAGAAGCGAGAGAACCGATCCCTGAGGAACTCCACAAATGAGAGGTCTCAAGGTCGATCTCTGCCCCTCTGCCAACACCGACTGCGAACGTCCCAGAAGGTAAGAGGAGAACCACTGGAGAACTGTGCCTCCCACTCCTAACCCCCTGAGACGTCGCAGCAAGATACCATGGTCGATGGTATCAAAAGCCGCTGAGAGGTCTAAAAGGACTAGGACAGAGGTAAAAGGGAGGATCACTTAAACATTCATTTAACAGTCATGCTACAAATCTCCAATAAATGTGTTAAAAGCACCAGCCATCAATATATCATGCCTTATTCCCTATAGGTTTTACAGTGCTTAATTAATTGAGATATAAATATAAGATATATATAACTTAGGATTCCCAGCAGCAGGTAGATGCTGTATGAAAAAAAATATTTTCTGATCCTGAATATATTACAGGGAGATAGTATGTATGATTTTGGAATTTGCTTTTTCATAATTCTATTTATCCAGTTTGTGTCTTTTTTTTTCTTTGAGACGCTCTAGAGAAGTATCTGCAGTGCTACCTTGTTGCATAAGACTGGGAAATGTTATGTAAGTCAGTCTGCTTCAGAGTGTGTCAGCCAAATCATTCCTAGCCCCTACACAGAGGTAGACAAAGCCCAAATCTTAAGACTTTGGTGTTTTTGTGGTGTTTATAAAGTCATTTTCAATTGACTTTATAATTATTTTTTTAAAAAATAAAATTGGATACAATGTCCCATCCTTTAAGATACAATTCCATGTTTTGTTAAATATGGTATTATTGCTTGGGGATGGCTAAGAAGAAAGCAAAGGGATTTTCATTTTTTTTGGTTAATTCTGTTGAGAGCAGAGATTGCAGATATGCTATTTCCTGCTGAAAGAATGACACATTGAGCTTCTGAAGTACTTATCACACCTGTTAGTGTAAAAAAATAACCATCCTAAATCACAGCCCAATGCAAAAAAAAATAATAGGGCTGAAATTGGAACCTCATCCCTGTGGTTTCATAGACATCCAAAGTCTTCTATGATTTACAACCAGGTATAGGCCTTGGATGCAAAATTGTTGCTCACTTCTGACTTCTGTTCATTGATTGAAGTTTTCCGTAATTTCAGATTTGTTTTTCCCCCAACTCCAGTGATGTAATGAACAGGAGATAATGATTGAATTGGTAGGTTCCTTCTGGTAATCATGTGCTCTATCATTAACCCTAATTTAAACTGGGGTTAGCCTTGTGGAGAGCCATGTTTTGAACATGTTTGTTGATTAAATTACAATTAGCAGAGTTGTGGTTTATGGTTTACAGCTTATTACCCTATATGAATCTAAGTCCCCATGTTGTTCTTTCATAATTTGTAAGGACCATTATACTGGACATTTAGAATTGTTTACATTGATACAGATAAGAAAAAAAAGAGAAATATGTACTTAGTTGCAGTAGAAATTGTCAAACATGGATCACCCTTGAAACACCCTATCAGAATTGTCTGTGGCTAGAATGATATCTGCTAATTCTCCTTGGTTTTAAAGGAATAAAACAGTAGGAGACATGTTTGGTCAATTGTAATTGATTTACCTCAGGAGTGTCACATAGGCCAGCTAGGCAGATTGTAAAATTGATGGCGTTCTAGCATTCAGGCTTCCAAATTCAGAGTTCAAATGTCATCCGGTGACTTTGGGTGGTTTAACTGTGTTTCCCATCTGTAAAAATAGCCTTGGAACATTAGCATGCTGTTATATGTGGGCAAAAATGCAGCTAGAGATAATAAACCAACTTGGTACATTAAAAAGTGCTATACATGTGATTAATTATCATTAATCATGCCAAGTTACAAAAGTTATATTCCAAGGGGAGTATATCATATAAAAAGTGCTATAAATATCAATTGTCACTGTTCTTTGTTCTACTAGCCAAGTTCAATGTTTTTTGCAGAAAAGGGATTCAGATTCTTAAATGGCTTACTGAGACCAAATGTTACATAATTAACACACAGACACACACACACACACACACACACACACACACAAAACAAATAAACACATTTTGAGTGCCACAACCTCCAATTTGAAGCTTTTAAATGTCATTCCACAAATCAAGAATATACAGAAGCATACTATAAATCAGTGCTTCCTCAACCTTGGCGAGTCTAAGATGTGTGGACATCAACTCCCAGAATTCCCCAGCTAGCCATACTGTTTAAGGAATTCTGGGAGTTGACATCCACACATCTTAAACTTGCCAAGGTTGAGAAACAGTGGTATAAATCATTATGCTGTTATTTATGGTGTGAAGTTTAAAGCGAGCTTCTTCTAAAGAAGGGCCTATTTGAAAGCAATTTTATTTTGGTCACCAGTTACAGTACTTGGAAAGAAGAAAAGACCTGGGCAGAAAGTTAACACCTTTATGTATTAAAGGCTTGTCAAGTCCACTTGGCTGTTGTATGTAACAAATGTTTCAGGCAAGTTGCAGCATAGAACCACAAGATAGGCAAAAGTAATGAAATTGCCTTTTGACCCTGGATAGGTAGCAACAAAATTGCTTTGGCTTTCAGAGAAATAAAAAGCTAGGAGATAGGTGATTAGAGTGTAAAATAACTGCTTGTCTTGTGTTACAATAGCAGAAGTACAGAAGTATGAAGAAGCTGGGATTAAAATTTGCACTGATTCTCTTTTAAAACATTTGACTCTAAAAAACGCTAACATAATTATGATGCTGTATTCAGGCATCATGCTGAGCCAAAAATGTGGTTTAGTGTGTTATATGAGCATAGTTGATATGAGTTATTCAACAAACTGTAGCTGAGGCACTGGAGAGGTGATGGTGGTGGTCACCATTAATGAGCTTCTAAAGCAGGATTGGCCAATGTGCTGTTTCCGAAAGCTAGGGAATGATAAAGAAGAGGGACTATGGGATAGCTATGTAGTTGGACAGTATAGAAGCAGAAAACCTGGGGCTGCAGCCACTGTCTTCCCTCATAATTCTTGTTTGATTGCTTTGGCAGGGAAGGAAAAACACTCAAAATAATACTGATAATTGTGCAGGGAGAGTGGTATAGTTGCTACTTCATTGACACCTGAAAAGTTGCACTTTGACTTCAGGAAAGAACCTTATTGATTTCAATTGACACATCTGTCTCCACCCATCTTGCTAAATGTCTCACTAAATGCAACTCTGGCAGGCTAACAAAAATTAAAAACAGTACATTAAATAAGGAACAACCAGAGCAAAAAATAAATAAAATAAAAATGCCATGGCCATCAAGGAAACCACGCAGCCTACAGTACAGGTTCAACTATTCTCCTGATCCCCATGCCAGGTTTTAAGGACTTTCTGAAAGACCTGCAAGCAAGTGAAATCAGCCAACATAACCTTGGTTGGTATGGTTGCAAAGGATGGGTGTCACATAAGAAAATGTTCTTCTTCTGTTATAGAGATTTTTTTGTAAGGCAAGAGGACATACTTCTAACCTATTTATTTTCTGTGCAGTGGTTTTCCAAGAATTATGCCATTCCTGTGGTATGATGGTGACACAGTGGTAGTGTTACGCACCCCTCATATTTGGAAGAGACATAGTATCAGTTTTCAATTTGGAAAAGATATTCAGGGAACATCTTTCTACAGGTGCAGAGCAGCATCTGAAATTATCCAAACTGATTCAGATTCAAGCTAATTTGACAAGTTAATTTGAATCAGAGTTTTGATTCCTCACACAGCATAGTTACATACAGTAGCCATAAGATCTCTGATGAAACACAATATATCCAGGACTTTTGGTCCTGCGCAGTAGCAACTGGTTGTGGGCTTGCAGACCGCCACACACCCCGTGGCTAATTCTTGTCCTGCCTAGAGACGCTAATGGGTTCAAGCCACCCCGGAGAGGTAGCGAAGAAAGAAGGGTGCCCCGATGACTCTGGAATGATGGCGGTTGTTCCGTTCTTCTTGGGGAAAGCCACCTAACCTGACAGGAGAAAGCCTTGTATTTCACCGATCAGCCCAAGCTACTTGCAACCGAAATCCAAAAGAACTAAGAAGGAAAACTTCAAATTTTGGTCATCAGGGATCAGAGACAGGTAGACAGAACACACCAAGAAAACATAAATACCTCTCAGGAGGAGATATATAGTATCCTGCAATTAATTTAAACAACAATGAGTTTAAATCAAAGAAATCCAAAATAAATTTGAAAATATAAATCTATCTATTTCTAAGTTAACTCTATAACAAAAAAAAACTTCCAGGAAACAACAACAGAGAAGGAGCAGACAAAACAAATGAGTGGACATAAAATTGAAAATAGAGACTCAAAAATGGAACTTAACAAAACGAGAAAACATGATTTAATCCTAGTGGGGAAAAATTCACAAGAAATGGAAAAAAACAACTCATCCCTTAAGACCACAAAATAAATCTGAGGACAAAAAACCAGATTGGACAAAATGGAATGTAGAGCTGTTGAAAACATCAGAGACAAAGGAAATGATAAGAGAAGCAGAGAGGAAGAAAATGAAAAAGATTTTAAAGAAACATGGAAAGGCAAAAGCCTCATATAAAGACACTTTTATTTGTTTTACTTCTTAAACCTGCAGCAACAGTTACGAATATATGGGGAAAAAATTGATTCAGCAAAACACATTGATCAAGAAAGATACTGGTCAAAGGAAAAAGACTAAAGTGAAAATTAAGAAAATAGATGATGGGATCTACCTGAGAAAATATTTAAAAAAGAAACATTTGTTTGAATATGGTTAAAGAAATGATTTTGAACACATATGTCATTCTAAGAGGGATGAATTTCTTAAATAATACTGCTGTATGCTTTGCCCACCTTTTTTATTTTATTTCTTGATATAAGTAATATAATACTGTTGAAATAGCTTAGATGAAGGAAATGTTTTAGATAATGTGTTTGAATTTAGGGAAAATATAGTATAAAAAAGAAAAAAATGTTTTGAATAAGAAAGCATTAGATGACTAGAGACATTAAATGGAATATTTAAAGATTAAATATATTAAAAAGAATAAGATATTTTGGGGATGAATAAAATTTCAAACGTTATTTCTTTTTCTTCTTCTAGCATTGTATATAATACAGTTCAAAACACTAAATCTTATTATCTATGATACAAAAACGGTGGCTCAGTGGGTTAGGATTCTGAGCTTGTCGATCAGAAGATCGGCAGTTTAGCGGGTCGAATCCCGAGTGCCGCGTAGCAGAGTGAGCGTCTGTTACTCGTCCCAGCTTCTGCCAACTTAGCAGTTCGAAAGCACGTAAAAATGCAATTAGAAAAATAGGGACCACTATGGTGGGAAGGTAACAGCGTTCTGTGTAACTAGTCATGCTGGCCACATGACCACGGAGACGTCCTCGGACAAATTCTGGCTCTTTGGCTTTGAAACGGAGATGAGCACCGGCCCCTAGAGTTGGAAACGACTAGCACACATGTGTGGGGGAACCTTTACCTTACAAAAACCTAGATTGAGCCATTCACCGACATTTATCAGCATGAAGAGCCATGGTGGCACAGTGCTTAGAATATAGTATTTCTGGCTAACTGCCCACAGTCAGGAGTTTGATCCTGACTGTCTCAAGATTAACTCAGCCTTCCATCCTTCCAACATCAGTAAAATGAGGACCCAGATTATTGGCAATATGCTGACTCTGTCAACCTCTCAGAGAATACTATAAAGCACTATGGAATGGTATATCAGACTAACTGCTATTGCTATTTACCTTTATAAAACAAGTTCAAAATGGTTTCCTAAGGCAGCTCTGCATTGCTTGTATGTCTCATATAATATGACAATTCAAGAAACCATAGCAGTGTTTACCGTACATATGTTGGTCTAAGGACAAGGATTCTTTTCATTAGGAGATACTATAGTCTTTGCTGCAGATGTAAACATTTTTACACAGATTTCCCTTAGCCCAGTTTGGTCAAGTAGTTAAGGCACCAGGAGACTGTTGAGTTCAAGTTCTGCCTTAGCCATGAAAAGCAGCTGGGTGACTTGGGGCTGATCACTGTCTCTTAGCCCAACTCCCTTCATAAAATGGGGTTGTGGAGGAAGTAGGAGGAAGGCGTGTTGGATATGTTCACCATCTTGAGTTACTTGTAAAAATAATAAAGGCAGGATATAGGTTGACTCAGCCTTCCATCCTTCCGAGGTAGGTAAAATGAGGACCCAGATTGTTGGGGGCAATTAAGCTGACTTTGTAATAATGCCGCTTGGGGTGTGTGTGAAAGCCCTAATAAGCAGGCATATACATAGAATGAAGGCTACTGCTAAGCTTGTAAGCCGCCCTGAGTCTTTGGAGAAGGGTGGGATATAAATGGAATTAAAATAAAAAATAAATATAAATAAAATTTAAAAATAACCGGTTATCTTCCATGTGGGTTGGGAATCTCAACCATATCTAGTAATGTTCGCTGGAATTTGATATGATATGCAGATGATACCACTCTAATGGCAGAAAGTGAAAAGGAACTAAACAGCCTCTTGATGCGGGTGAAAAAGGAGAGTGCAAAAGTTGGTTTGAAACTCAACATTAAGAAAACGAAGATCATGGCATCCGGCCCTCTCAATTCCTGGCAAATAGATGGGGAAGAAATGGATTACTGACAGATTTTATTTTTCTGGGCTCCAAGATCACCACAGATGGGGACTGCAGCCAAGAAATTAAAAGACGCTTGCTCCTGGGGAGGAAAGCCATGGCAAATCTAGACAGCATACTAAAAAGCAGAGATGTTATCTTGCCAACAAAAGTGTGTATAGTCAAGACTATGGTTTTTCCAGTTGCAATGTATGGCTGTGAAAGTTGGACCATAAGAAAGGCTGAGCACCAAGGAGTTGAGGCCTTTGAACTCTGGTGCTGGAGAAGACTCCTGCGAGTCCCTTGGACCGCAAGGCAATCAAACTGGTCAGTCCTAGAGGCCAGATCCTGAAGTTGAAACTCAAATACTTTGATCAACTAATGAGAAGGAAGGACTCACTGGAGAAGAGCCTAATGTTGGGAAAGATTGAGGGCAATAGAAGGGGATGACAGAGAATGAGGTGGCTGGATGGAGTCACTGAAGCAGTAGGCGTGAGCTTAAAGGGACTTCAGAAGATGGTAGAAGACAGGAAGGCCTGGAGGAATGTTGTCCATGGGGTTGTGATGGGTCGGACACGACTTCGCAACTAACAACAACAACAAATCCCAATATATATCTGGGAAATATCTAGTTGAAGAAACTTGCATTAACATTGGTCAATATTTCCGTGTAGAAAAAAATATGATCACTACAAGTAGTTATGTCTATTGTGTATCTCATACCTTTTGGAAAAAGGCATTGGTTGGGTTCATTATTCATGCTAATGAATAATGGTATGCTTAGCACAGTATCTTGTGTAAAGCCAGGGATCATGGCATGGGATATAGCTTAGTGCAGTATCTGACCCAGTTACAGTGGCTTTTAAAGTAAATCAGACTTAAAACAAACTGTGGCCTAATGTAATACCAACTATTGCCTATGTCTCTGCACAGAGACCCATTTATAGTACACGGCTTGGTGCATTCTGCATGTACTTTTGTGGGATGAAATTCCTTTTGAATTCAGTGAGAGGCTGGCTGTCCACCATCCTATTGTTCTTAAACAGAAAACATTTGTAAGGAATATTCATTTGGCATGAGTTGCTCTTTGGAAATAAAAAGAGATGGCCAAGTAGCTGTTGAGCTTTGCAGAACTCTTGAACTGCTGAAAATGAACATTCAACAATCTAAATGTGGGACATTATATAAATTAACTTTTGACTTGAATTCTTTCAGAATGCTTGCCATTTAATATTTAATATTTTTATTGGGTCACAGGTCTATGGCAACATACTTTGTCAATTTTCAAGTGTGTAAATTTCAACTTCCAGAATTCTATAGCCAGTATGCTATTAATTAAAATAGTGGGAGTTGGAGTCGACACATCTAGGAGTTTCAAGGTTGGGAAACATTGTCATAAATATATTGGTGTAAATTAGCACAGGGCACATGCCCATAGAACATGTTCAGAATTTGGCTTTATAATCACGTTGACATACAGGCTTTGGCTGGAATATATATATGTATATGTATATGTATATGTATATGTATATGTATATGTATATGTATATGTATATGTATATGTATATGTATATATGTATATATGTATATATATATGTGTGTGTGTGTGTGTGTAGGTCTTGGCGTATTCGGGTCTTTTCCCATGTAGGATTAAGGGTGTCTTGGCGATGTTTCGACAAGGTCCCACTCATCATCTTCAGGCTGGTGTCTTTGGTTTCGTGCTTGTGTGAGCAAAGCGTGATCAGAGCTGCCGTCTCTCTATAAATACTGGTGGGGATGTGTGGGGTGCTGGCTTTGTTGCTGTAAGCGGATTGGTTACATCACAGAATTCAGGAGGTTACAATGCTAAAACCCGGGATATCACAACACAGCAAACCACCCAGGATATTTCAACACAGAACTCAGGAAATCACTACAATAGAGCTCAGGATGTCATCACACAGCGCATTACCCAGGTTGTTACAACACAAAGGACTAACGAGCAGCCAACTAATCCCCTAACAATAACTCCAACAACCAATCATGATGTAACATCACAGCCAACCAATCCACTTACAAAACCAGCACCCCACACATCCCCACCAGTATTTATAGAGAGACGGCAGCTCCGATCACGCTTCACTCGCACAAGCATGAAACCGAAGACACCAGCCTGAAGATGATAAGTGGGACCTCGTCGAAACATCGCCAAGACACCCTCAATCCTACACAGGAAAAGACCCGAATATGCCAAGGCGATCCACTCCCCCCAAGCTCATTTCACTCCTTTCCGCCCTATCTTCTAGCTACTATATTTTGCATGTTTATATTTTTGTAGTAGTTTATTTGTATAGCTTATCTTTTAATATTGTAAGCCCCCCAGAGATACCCTGTGGTAGGATGAGCAGCCAATAAATTTGATAAAATAGAGAAACTAGTGCTAATGGGACTGAAACTACAACTCACTTTGAAATGAAGAGGTGGCTGAAGGTATAAACATGCAGGATACCTAGAGAGCCATGCTTGCTGTTTCAACCAAAGCTAAGAGTACTTTTCCCCACAAGAACAGTCTCTTATACATTACTTGAATACCAGCTCTGTTGTGAATCAATAAATAACTATGGTTTAGTTCCTTGGCAAATGATACATGATTCGGAAATTGAGTGTTTTATTATAATTTCACAGTTCAGAATGTGACACCCAGGGAGACAGATAACTAGGAGCAGAAAGCTGAGTAAATCTAAAGGATTTTGTAAGATTTCACTATTTTGTGGGAAGCAACTGTTTTTGTGGGAAACGATTTAGGAATATGTTTGTTTCTCATATGTTTTCTTGTACATTTTGTAAATAAATCTCCAGCAATCATTCTTATTCAAATAAAACCTAGCTATGTAGCTCTACCCCTGGACTTCCCACCAGTCAAGAACAAAAAAAGGTACTTTTATCTTTGAGGAAACGTCCAGTATTAAAAATCTGTGGAAATTTTAATTCCCCAACATATGTAACAGGAGGGAACTCATTTACCACAAATTGCCAGTTTTTATTGATAAGATCCATTAATATTTCTATGTTTCTTATATGTAAGGGTATAGGTCTATACATATGTTGTATATAGTATGTTTTTAAATGTGTGTTATGTATGTGTACACTTGAGAGCAGGCAACTAAATTTTATTTTTAATGTGTACCGTTGTGCCCACAGGAAAAAATGACAATAAAGGTTATCATCATTATCATTATTTGTGAAGCAAATAATTTATACCTGTAATGGAATTTTGAGCTGACATTGAGAAGGCATGAGAGACCCATTAAGAAAGTCTTGGCCATGCCAGAGATGGAAGCAGGCATGAGAAAGAAACTCAGAATAGCCCCACCTTGATTTTGGGCATGCTTTCGAGATTCTGTTAATATAGCTACAACAATAAAAGACCGTTCCTAAAGTTCATGCATCTCTGATGAGTTTTGATCTCTGGTGACCTTCCTTTAGAAGCCAGAGTACAATCTCTCATGGATACTGGAATTCTTGACTGCTTTCTTCAAGCACAGGGTTGGACTGGTTAGATTGCAATACTTTTAATTTTTGAAAACAGAAATTAAATGAATTGGTTGAAAGAAACCAAATTGAAGAAATCTGGATATTTATTTTATTTATTTTATTTTAATTCCATTTATATCCCGCCCTTCTCCGAAGACTCAGGGCGGCTTACAAGCTTAGCAGTAGCCTTCATTCAATGTATATGCCTGCTTATTAGGGCTTTCACACACACACCCCAAGCGGCATTATTACAAAGTCAGCTTAATTGCCCCCAACAATCTGGGTCCTTCCTTCATTCCTTATAAACCTCAAAATACACATCCGGTATATATGAATGTTTTTCCAAAATACAATATCTGCAAAATGGAAAGTCTACCACAATTGATTACAAACTTCTCACCAAAGAAGTATGTATGGTAACAGGGGATATTGAAAAAAACAGTGACTACTGAGAAGCATAAATCAAAATAGCTTTTCTTCTCCCTTAGATGATCCTTAGAAACTCAACATCTTTTCCTCATGCTGAAAGCAAAGCTTCCTTCTTACCCACTGGACTGCAGATGGGTTGCATCAGTCCTCAAGCAATGCATGTGGTTTTCCTTCTGACAAAAGCAGATGGCTATTCCCTTTAGTCAAATTTCTGTGCTCTTGTTAACAGATGGCACACAAAATGTTTGATATATCAATACAGAATGATCCAAGTCTCCTTACAAGGATCATCATGCCCCTAAGTATCTATCCATTCATTGCCATCATCAATCATATAAATACTACAACTGGATTATTTATTCTGGAGTGTATGATGTTACCTTCCATGTTTTCTTTTTATACAGAAAAAATGTTACATTTCAAAAACTAGCACAATAAACTTTCTTACTGTTATGAAACCCAAAATATTCTGACTTTATCTTTAGAATTTTTAAAATACATAGATATTCTCTAAACTTGGCACGTTCACCCACATTTACAAGCAGTGGCGTTAAGTCTGATGATTGGAATTTTCCTCATTTTGGTGTGACAACAAATGAAACATATTTGAACTCAGCCTGGCAAACAAGTGTGATAGAAGTGACACAAATATGTTCATAAAAGGGACAGTAGAAGAACACTTGACAATATTTTGTGTCTTCTCACAAGGTCAGTAGCATTGGAAAAATAGAGTGTTGGAATGTCTGCCCATTCACAGTACTAAAGGAAGGAGATTGAAGGTCAATTTGAAAGGCAAAATCTAAGCAATATTAGTGGGAAAAAGATAGGAGGCAGATGAAACTTAAAAGTCCTTACAGATTTCTTGCTATGTATAACTATGGGACAAATTTGTGTCTGTATCTCCATGTTTAGTCATTCTTTCAGTATGTTAAAGACTCATGTATAATAAGAGAAAAAAATAATAGAGGAGATGTTTCATCATGATATTCTTCCAGATATATTTAAGAACGTGTCTTCCAGAATTGATAGGATCAAAATTAGCACTGCAGAACCAAGTGTCATCTTAGATTGAGAAAGAAAAAACCAAGTGTGTAGCTTGTTTACAAGCTATACAAAGCTACACAAACTGTCCTACCCGTAAATTGTGATGAAATTATGAAATGTGCAATCCTTGTCCTTTTGTACCCGTGTTTCAGTGTTAGGTGCCAATATAGAAGTCATGGAACTTGTGCTGTGATGCCACAATGAATATTTTGTCATTTGTTCTTCACTCACCCATCTGGTTGTTTGTGATCCCCTCTCTCTGTGTAACTTCTCTATTTCTTCCTTTTTCAACCTAATTGCAAGATCTGAAATAATATGGAAATTATGAATCTCCATTTCATTTTGGAAACTTAGAGACTTGCAATACTGAGGATGAATGGGAAGAATATAGGCTATGAACAATAATATTTTAATCGCATTTGTAATGATTTAAGCACTGAACAAGGAATTACCATTGACAGATCTTGCTTAACCCTTATTACAGATAGCAACCTGAAGTGGAGACATTTTCCATGATTTTGTATAGTTTGGCATAAAATATCTTTAGATTATCAACTGGCATCAGAAATCACAATTCTAACTGCTTGAATGAGATATTTTGTTATTTATTTTTCACCCATTTTTGGAAAGCTTATCTTCTGGTTACAAGAACTCAAAATTAAATGGGTTATTGTAATAGAAGAGCATGTACATACTGCCATTCATTTTAAATGAGGTTTTATACGGAGAACGTCCCAGTGGATGACTTACCTTGGGAACATGTATGTTCATAGCCATGTGTAGAATTTAGATTTCTTGGGCCCTAGAAATCCTGGAACCAGTGCTGATGAACAAAGAAATTAAGGAAACAAACATCAATAGCAACCAACTGGCCTAGAATGCTTTGATTTTTTTTCTATGATGGGGTGGTGTTTATTTTGATTTTTATTCTAATATTTCAACATTTTACACATTTGTTATTATGTAACATTCATGAGGAATCCCTCAAGAATGCCATATACCCTGGATATAGTGAGAATTCCATCTGTTCAGCAAGCTCTTCTCCTGTAGCAGACTAATGGCACACTATCATTAAGAAATGTTCTCTGGGGCCCGAAGTCCTTAATTAATTTCATTTTAAATTAATGGCTGTGGATTAATTGAGAACTATGATAGTTCAGCTCAGACATGTAAAAATGAAAGAAAGGTAGACAATGAGCTGTGGTTGACAAGGAAAACCAATGTCCAGTAAGAAGCATTTCTTCAAATGTATCAACAGCAAGAGGAAAACAAAAGAGATAGTGGGATCACTGTTTGCTTCAGATGGAGAAATCTTAACAGAAGGCCAAGGGAAAACAGAAATCTCCTTATCTCCTATATTACTTCTGACTCTGTCTCCAAGGAAATGTTGATTTGAGCAGCTTTGGCTGGGGAGGAAAACATCAAGGAAAGGAGTACATTTTTAGGATGTGGTAAAGGGACGTGGTGGCTCAGTGGGTTAGGACGCTGAGCTTGTCGATCAGAAGGTCGGCAGTTTGGCGGGTCGAATCCCGAGTGCCGCGTAACAGAGTGAGCGCCTGTTACTCATCCCAGCTTCTGCCAACCTAGCAGTTTGAAAGCACGTCAAAATGCAAGTAGAAAAATAGGGACCACTACGTTGGGAAGGTAACAGCGTTCCGTGCACCTTTGGAATCTAGTCATGCCGGCCACATGACCACGGAGACATCCTCGGACAAGCCCTGGCTCTTCGGCTTTGAAACGGAGATGAGCACCGGCCCCTAGAGTCGGAAACGACAAGCACGCATGTGCGGGGGAACCTTTACCTTTACCTTAAAGGATCTTCTGTGTAATTTGAATATTTTCAAGTCCCCAGATCCTGCTGAAATGCACCCAAGAAGAGTGAAGGAACTGGCTGAATTGCTGCTGGGCCTCTGTAAATTATCTTTGAAGATTCCTGGAAAACTGGGGATGCCTTAGAGATCTACACAAGATGAAATGTCTTATTAAAAATGGAAGAGAGTGGATCCTAGTAATTACCATGATTACTTTATTATCTACTCTAATGTCAACATTTGAAAAGATATGTATTTCTCAAGAAGTAATGATTCTAGATGACTTTCATGTAGTTGCCAACCTCCTCTATCTGGTGAAAATTGTTGAGTAGTGATCAGGCTGCAGTTGCAGCTTTCCTTGAAGGAAAAGTTGTACATTGAGCCTTTTCAGTCATGTTGCAGGCTGGGTTGTAGAATAATAATAGCATGTGAGGAAGTGAAGTTGGGATACCTGTCTATGCTTGGAAAAGCAGTTGCAGCCAGGAAGAAAAGCTTGTCACCACACTTCCCAAAGGCTCAGCACAACTGGGTTTTTTTCCCCCCCTCAAAGGTCTGTGAAAGTTTACAGCCCTAGAAACCCATGTATACATTCATTTACTCATAATTTTACTCACAAGCATACATGCCAGTGTCCAACTAACTGACTAATTGAGCCACATTCTGGAATTTTCAAGCATGTGCCAACATCCAGAGGCAGCCTCACTCCACTTAGGCTTTCAGCTTACAAAAACAAACACTGAGTGTGGATGGGGCTGTAGGAGGAAAGGAGAAAGCAGACTGCAATGCAAAGAGGCATAGGCAATGCCTATAGCAGGGGTAGGCAACCTCGCCTCTTTTATGACTCATGGACTTCAACTCTCTCATGCTGGCTCAGGAATTCTGGGATTTGAAGTCCATGAGTCATAAAAGAGCTGAGGTTGCCTACCCCTGGCCTAGAGACTGGCCACTGTTACAAGCAAGCAAGAAGAGCAGTGTATCTTGGTGGGAGTACTGCCTGGAGTTTCAACCCCTGCCTGGAGCTCAGTAGCAAGTGGGAAAAATCACATTGAAGTAGCACCTCATCCCAACTAGTTGTAAAAACTTTTTTTAAAAAGGCAAAGTTCATATGCTACATGATAGATTTTAAGACTAAAGGACTGAGAATAAAGGGTTGTGTATTAAAGACATATTTATGTGGCAATATAACCTTGCAAGGCCTAGAAGGGTGGAGTTGACCTAGAGTAACAGCCTATTGTTGAGGAAGGCGTGTGCTGCAATAAAGCAATGTATACAAATTTACTATGCTGTGGTATGTCCAGTCCTTGGAAAGCAAAGAATTTTCACATAGCACTGGAGCTCTGGAGAAACTAAAACAGGATGGCATGCATTCATCCTGGTCTTCCTCGACCCTGTAGTGTTTTTTTTATATATATACCATCAGTTATGGTAGATTTCTGGACTTCTGGCTGTCTTTTCTCAGTGATCAGTACCAATTTGTGTTGATAGGAGGGGAAATAATATCCAAAGCCCCTAATATATATAGTGCTACAGGCTTCAACATTCTCACCTCTCCTGGTTAACACATTCCTGAGGCAGTTGGGTGAGATCAGTTGGTTCAAGATTAGCTATCATCATACATCATTTGATTACAGGCTGATCATGTGATTCTGTGAGATCTTCTGGGGCCTTAATAGAGAGGAGCAGTTTCAAACTCAACCCTAGCTAAACCAAGTAGCTCTGGGTATTGGGGCCACTGGGCCAGGGGAAACTGGATAAGATTGCATTTCCCCATACAGGAATGGAGTACAACTTGGAAGAATCTTCCTGGACTCTTAGTTCCCACACAAAGAGCAATAGCAGCTGTGGCCAGTAAGGTCTTTGCACAGACGTATCTGGTGCATGAACTTGATTGCCCTTCTCATTCATGCCTTGGTTACCTCACCCAAGGATTATTACAAAGTGGCCTATATAAGGCTATCCTTAATGGCCATTCAGAAACTAAAGTCATTCCAGAATGTAGTGACACAATCAGTAAGGTGCAAATCTCAGTATGCCCAGGTAACATCTCTTCTTGGTGACCTGAACTGGTTGCCAGTAGGTTTTTAGGTCCAATTCAAGGTGCTGGTTATTACCTATAAAGATCTACATGGCATGGGGCCTAGTTACAAATTTCTCTTGTGCTTTCTGGCTCTCTGTTCAGTGAGCAATGGCATGCTCTAGGTGTCATCCATTAAGTGATGTCATCTGATGGGATCCAAAAAGCACGATTTTTCTGTGCAGCATCCAACATCCTCTGAGAGGGCATCCTCCCAGGGACTCTTGGCTATTCCCCAGTCTTCTTCAAATGAATCTTGAAGATTTGGCTCTTCACTCAGTCTTTGGGCCTGGATAAAAGTGGTGTTATATTTAGGGAGGAAAAATATAGTACGAGCATACAAGTTGGGGGAATACATGGCTAGAAAGCACTTATTATATAAGGACATGGGTGTGGACATTAACAACAAGCTGGACATGAGCAGCCTAGAAGAACTAAAGCAGTTTGGGCTGCATCAGAAGAAAGATAATATCAAAAGCATATAAAGCCCTTACTCCATGCGATTCTGCACCAATGAGAACACAGAGCGTGTTTTTTCTACCACCAGTCTTGCTATTCCCCATTCTAGCAATACTGCCCCTCCCCAAATCTCTCTAGTTCTTTCAGGAAAGCCTTTACCTCCCCACCCCCCACCCCTTTCTGCTATTAAAGGCACATTTACAACCCCTGGCTTTGGAAAATCCAGATGGTTTCATTAACAATTTTGCCTCAGGCTATGCAGATCCAAAAATCTTCCCTTGAAATTCTCACAAGCTGTCTTCATTTACTAAAAACAGTCACATTGTTCCATTCCTTGTCCTTCTCAAAGGCTGGCCTTTTTTTTTGTTCACATGTTTGCTTTTGGGGAATCCCTGTTAATGTGTTGGTAATGGGACTTGCTAGACGTGTCATTCACTGGAACACAGCATGCAAATGCAAACTCTTTGGGTAGCACCCAAGCAGCTATTTAACTGGCTGGCAATGCTCATTTGCAGTTGTCACAGAGGAGCTGGGAGTGGGCTATTGTTTATGTGTGTTTAAAACTATACAGGACAGACTGCTGCCTAATGGGGGAAAAATAAATGCATTTGGCTACAGTAGAACTTTTAATAGTAATAGGATGGTAGAAGTATTCCTGACTAGAGAATGGGAACATAACAAACATTTTATGTAACGTGTCTTTTGGGTTCCTTCCAGCCCTATGATTCTATAATTCTACCTGAAGGTTTGCTAAGGAATGAGCTGGAATGTTTAAAATGTGTCTTTTAAAACTAGCACTGGAGCAGATGCTGCTAAATCTCTGTGGCTGAATACGCGTGCCATGTTTTAGAAGTCCGTAAAAAGTATGAAAAAGAAGTGTCTTATCACAATTTCATTGGTAAAAGTTCCTGCTGACAATTTGGCTTCTGCAGAACAATAAAGGCAAGCCTTCATGAAGATGAGCTAGTGTTCATCTTCTAATAAAGTTTAGTATTGTAGGTTCATTGGAAGTTACCAAACAGTGGATTTAAGCTTGAAAATCAAAGCAATATTTATTACAGAGTAAGGCATATTGAATTTAGCACTGAAGAACATTAATATGAAGCTTTTTTTTATAAAAAAGAAAAAAGAAAAAGTGAGGTAAATTTACTTTCCAGAGGACTGCTTAAAAGTGTGGTTAATATCTAAATGCCACATCTATAGGCAGTGTAGAGGTAAATATCTCACATTTGACCACTCAGTTCAGATACTTTGACACCCCTGCAACTACAATAGCAAAGAACATAACAAAAGGAGGATGATTGGTTTATATCCATAGTTAATCATGCTCTGAGTAGATCAACTGAAACCGATCAGACAACTTACTCATGTCGTGACTATTTTGAATCTCAGTAATCTTCTTGTAAGGCAGGAATTCCATTCTACTTTTCTTTTTTCTGGTAGGAAATACAACTGGAGATATGCTGAAATTCTCTAGCTTAGTTTGATTTGCAGCTTTGGAAATTGCCCAATCCAGAGTAGATCATTTTAGAGGTTGCCAGATTTAATTCAATGCTCAGATCTGAATCTGTGAACACATCTGCGATGAGATTGGGGAGAACCTGGGGAGAGGTGATGTCCAGCAACTGAGAAGGTGGAACAATACCAGCATCATACTTTGCTCCTTTGGTCCAGCTTGACAAATATGGCTTCATACTCAGAAATCTGTGAAACATTAGTCATCCTAACTTCTAAAGCAGCAGCCCCCAACCTTTTGGGCTTCAGTGACCGGTTCTGTGGAGAGCATTTTTTCCACAGACCAGAGGGGGGGGGCATGGTTTTGCCTGCTGCCTGCACCCCACGGATGGGACTTCGCTTGTTTATATGGCCCAGTTTCTGTCATGCCGTGGCCTGGTACTGGTCCTCGGACCAGGGGTTGGGGACCATTGTTCAAAGGTTTTCCAGGTATGCAGCAGCCACTCCCTAGGATCACATTCAGTGCATAACCCAAGACTCAGCCAGCCATATTTAATTATAGAAATTACTGACCTGAATTATTGCAGAGTGGCCTGGCATTCAGCAATATAAGCCTGAGTCCAAAGTACCAATCTGATGCTCATGGGTTGAAATTATATTAAAGGATTTCTCTAGTATAATCACTGGATTCTATGGATTTCTAGGTAAACAACAAATGCTGTTTGTTCTCCCAGAGCTGCTAATTATTATTTCTTCTTTTCTGTAGAACCTGAAATAATAGTTTACCATGTACTCTGAATCCAGCCAGTATCTTTTATAGGTTACTGCAGCATAAGAATGCAAATTATTTGCTTTACACTACTCAGAACATCCTGATTAAGCAAACCATGACTGAGCATGATGTATGCCAGGGGTCTTACACTCAAATGAATATGTGGCTGTCAGGCACAAAGGATTAGGACTATGCATTAAGTTACAGTTCAAAAAATTTATTGCTCAAATCTATACACCAGAATCTAGTCAACTAAAGTTCAATACTGATTTGATGCCAGATAAGGATCAACAGAATTCTAGAGGCATTGGACTTGGACCATTTATGGGAATGTAGAGACTCTAAACTGATGGTGTACTTAACTCCATCCTCTAGCTCTGTCTGCTCTTTTGCTATGGGTGGCCACATTACAAAACATGCACTAATGGGACCCCCACATTCACGCATAGACAAAAATGCAATAAATTTTAAACCAGAATATTTATTATTTATTGATACTCAAATTAATAAAATCATCAAATCGAGATATTATTTATAATGAATAACAATTTAAAATTCAATCAACAGGAGTTTATTGGTGGTGACTAATAAAAAAATAAATATATGTTTTCTAGTGCAAAAAAGGAAAAGGTTGTATTGCCGTGGCTGTGATTTCACTCCTGTGTTGGTCTGCATACCTGCCTGGCATGAACTACCATGGATATATGGCAACAGCAATATTCCCTCTGGGGATCTGCATGGCCATCACATGCTGGCCCAGCACTTATACATGAGACAAGACAGAAGGGCAGGGTGGCAACAGTGGAAAGCAGGAGCCTTCATAGCCACCTGAGCAGGATTTTTGTTCTGGCAATGCCTTAAACTTTTGAGCCATTGTGGGCTGCAGAAAAAAACCTCCTTCAGACACTTGTAGTCTGTGGTCCATCTGCTTCACACCCTTGATGCATGCTGTCCCAACTGGGGTGACTTTCATTATCTCACGTAAGTAAGCATTGATTGCAAGAGTAATTATACATTTTAAAAGTAGAGATAAGTAATATAAAATTTAATACAATTTACAACAGGAGGAACATAACATTTTAAACTGCATCTCAGTAGAATGCCACCTGGGAAATGTAATACCTTTAGTATATCATAGCATTTTTAAATGTTGTACTATGAGCAAAATGAAACTTGAAATAAAAATCTGGATTCCCTAATTTAATGGGCTAGATTTTTCAAGGTTTGCCTGCTGAGGCAATTTGCAGAAAAGAGAGCAACATAAACGAGATTTCAAGGACAACGTAGGGTAGAAAAAAATGAATGAATCATAACAGACATACCAGATAGTACTGGAACATCTCTTACTGAATGGCCTTAAGATAATTTTTCATGGAGAAACACAAACAAAATATGTTGACTAAAATGAGTTTGGCCATGGATTCTTGGTACATGGAAGACATATTTTTGGATTTAAGTCAGCCATTTATTTATTTATTTCATATGTAAGGCTGCCCTAAACCCTAGAAACTTTGAACAGCAAGATAGTGCAAGAGTTTGAATTAAACAGAGTTGTATTTTATTGTAAAAATCACAGTAGATTTTTTTAAAAGTTTTTTTTTTAAAAAAATCTCAACCAAATTTGTACGGCTTTGTTTACAAGGGGCATGAGGTGTTACTGAACTTATCATGTTTAGATGGTCTCCTTTGCTGAAGGTCCTCTGTCACTCTTAAAGACATTTTTTTTAAAAAAAATCAGCATCCTTTTTCCTTGCCAAGGAGTTGGTTTACATAAATATATATGCTATGTGATATGTGTGACCTCTAGGACTATGGTATTTTTACTGAACACATTTTTTGGAAATTTAAACTGTTGGAATAGTTAATAAGCTAGTTTATATGTTGGAACACCTGTCTGAGAATTCTAAGATGCAAGAATTTTAATGTTTTAATATCTGGTGCTATAAAAGTTAGGGAAAACTGGAATAAGCCATATTAAGCAGGAAAAAAAGTTCTCAAGTTGCAATGTATCGTATAAGGATTATTCCATATTAGAGACTATGACTAGACTAGTACTAGTTGCTAGTTACTTGTTACTAGCACCGATAACGAGGTACTGAAAATATTTTAATTTTGAATTAAATACAACTGTTTCCCTTTTTTATTTTAATGTGTATTTGAGGTAAATTCATAAATCCTCCTATTAGCATTTGGAGTATGTAAAGGAAAATAAATCAACTGAGCTTGAATAAAGAAAAGAGCCTATACTTTTTTTTTAATGCAGCAGGTATCAAAGGTACCGTTAGCTTTGCATACACTCTGTCTCGCTTTCAAATGCACCCATAACAAATAATATTTGTTTTATTTATTTATTTATATAATGCATTTATTGTATTTATTATATGCCTTGCATCTCAGAACCAAACTGTCTAGCTTACTTGATGAACTCCAGATTTGTTTTCTAAATGGTTTTAAAATGTGGCTTGTTCTAAACTTTTAACCATAGTTCTGGATGAAATTAAAAACTATGATTAACTGAAAACATCTGGATTTTTAGTGCTCTGTACCAGTAAAAGAGAAAGGAAAGTACTACATCTAAGCCAAAGGTCATTAATATATTAGCTTTTGAAGCAAATATGCTACTGTCTTAGCTGGGTCAAAGAAGAGAGAAAATTTAAATATTTTTAATAAGATGTCTCCATATTTGGAACAAACTTTACCGAGTGCATAATGTTCTCCCTCCATTACCATTTGGAAGCAATGAATCGGTCATCATTACCGTGCTAGTGATGAGACTTTTTTGGGTAGTGGAAATATTTTTATAGCATTGCAACTTTTTTCCTGAAGACCTCCATGCCGATATCTCTAACCTTTAATGAAAAGTGTTATTTATTAAGGCAGGCAGCCCCATCTAAACTATTAAAATTTGCCATCATTTACTATCAGACCCTTAAAGCCGAATACAGACTCCCATGTGATAAAAGACTTTGGCAAGACTATAAAAGAGGTCAATCTTAACTCACATAGTTAGGATGGAAGTGAGACATTTGTTTAAGAACAAGAGCAACAAAAGTTGGGATACCGTAGTTTGCATTTTATTTAATTTCAGCTGCAGGGATGCATAGAAGAGCCATTCAACACTGAATGTGTGGGGTGTAAACTATTGGCTTGCCCATTATACAACATCCAGTAAATAGGTGATCCAGATAAATTAACATTAGTACTCACATTACCATTGCTAATATAATACTCTTATATCCAGACACAAGTGGATTAATTGCATACAACTTTTTAAGTCCCCTTAGTTTTCCCGATCCCTATCTTGTCCCCCACACCCTCACTTCCTATTTTCTTATCATTTAAAGCCCTAAGGCAGAGACAAGGCAAAGGCCTATCTGTTATGTTCCAACCAATGCACAAAGCTTCTGTTTAATAGTCATTATTCAAGAAGGAATAAAAACCAGAATTAAATCTGGTGCAGAGAGCAGGGGGGCGTGGGAAGAAAAAAAAGCTTTTTTTTCCCTGAAGACAAATTTAATATAACCTAGCATTTTTTTTTGGAAGGTCTGGAAAGAGAGTCCAGCAAATTTGGGTTGCTGGATAGAATGAAAGGCCTGTGATCTGGGGTGAATCTGTGAAGAACGCCAAAGTGCAAAAGTCGCCTATCCATTTAAGGTAGAGAAATGTTTTTAAAAGGTTGAGAGGAAATACAGCTTTTCAAGGCTGTAAGGATAGAGCAAACCGAAATAGCCATGCTCAAGGGGTTTTGTTGTCACTACTTTTGGTTAGATTGGATAATTGACATGGAAAAGTTGAGAAAGAACAAGGACTTTTTTTGGTTCTTTTACATAGCAATTTGGACAAAATTGTTTTGCACAAAAGGAAGCACTTAGCATTCCTGGTTATAGAGAATGTGCAATGTGGTATACCAGTGATCCAAGAAAAACTGCATTTCAGGCAAACACATATACAGTTCATTAAATGCATACATACTTACATCTGTCTAAGTATGTACAATTGTAGATATGTGTATATGTTTAAGTTTCTGCACAAATACATGCAAAACTAAGTTTGTATAGCTATTTATATAGGTCTGAGTTCATCAAAGCTTGCATTTTTCCTGCATAAATACGTTTTGTAGTTTGGATATTAGCTTTTATTTCATTGGAAGAATTGTGAGGGATAGATTTGGCACTGATATATCTTGATTTTGTGATGCATTAAGCATGCAGTTTTCCTAAACTGTGCCCTATCAAACATTAAAATAAAGTTGTATATTATTTATAAAAAACATTTCTTACATATGAATTTAAGATTCTATTGTATATCAGTTGCCAAACACTATCACATATTATTTTTCTATTAAAGTTAAATGATATTAAAAGAGAACATACCTCTTGTGTATCAACTAATAAGTTCTGTTTCCCGTAGATTATACTGAAAAACAGGAAATAAGTTAGTTCAATGGTAAAATATCCCAGAATCCTTCAGGTGAGATAGTGAAAAACTCCAGTAGGATCACTGCCAGGCATATAGATAGTAGTAAGCAGTGCTTTTTTTGTAAAAGAAAAAGGTGCCGGAACTCACACATGTCATACAAACCCGCCTTGCCTACCCTACAAGGTTCCATCCAAAAAAGGTGCCGGAACTCCGTTCTGAACGTTCCATGAGAAAAAAAGCCCTGGTAGTAAGCTAAATAAAATTAAAAGACGGAGGAAAGCCATGGCAAATCTAGACAGCACACTAAAAAGCAGAGACATCACCGTGCCAACAAAAGTGCGTATAGCCAAGGCTATGGTCTTCCCTGTTGCAATGTATGGCTGTGAAAGTTGGACCATAAGAAAGGCTGAGCGCCAAAGAATTGAGGCCTTTGAGCTCTGGTGCTGGAGAAGACTCCTGCGAGTCCCTTGGAGTGCAAGGCGATCAAACCAGTCAGTCCTAGAGGAGATCAACCCTGACTGCTTTTTAGAAGGCCAGATCCTGAAGTTGAAATTCAAATACTTTGGCCACCTAATGAGAAGGAAGGACTCCCTGGAGAAGAGCCTAATGCTGGGAAAGGTTGAGGGCAAGAGAAGAAGGGGACGACAGAGAATGAGGTGGCTGGATGGAGTCACTGAAGCAGTAGGTGTGAGCCTAAATGGACTCCAGAAGATAGTAGAGGACAGGAAGGCCTGGAGGAACGTTGTCCATGGGGTCGCGATGGGTCGGACACAACTTCGCAACTAACAACAACAACAACAAAGCTAAATGAAGGAATATTCTGAAAAGCAAATTCTTATTTTAAAAAAAGGAAAGATAATTTAGCAGCTTTCCCAAGAAAATCATCAAATCTTGAATTCCAATGTAGATATCTAGTATGTTCAGTCAAAATCCAATACCAGAATTTGTGAAGAAGAATTCTGAAATCAGTTTATGCACACAACTTCATTCTAGTTCTTCCCTGGATTTATTTTTACAGCATCTAATTCCTTGGCGTACATTCTAAAAGTTGTGTTTCTTAGATCAATTTCTAAAATATAGTGATGTCTTGGTGTGTCACATAGATCATTGATGAGCTGTTGGAATCACTCACTCTTAGTACACTGATATGCAACTTTATTTTGCCAAGTCTTTTTGTACACTTTTCTCACATCTGTTCTGAATAATCCATGTGCAACCTTGAGTTTTTCCTCAGCAAATTTTTATGGAAATTATTACAGACTGCCTACTCTTCTATGTGATCATCATCCAGGAGTATCTCAAAACAATCATGGGTTAATCATTATCTAAACACAATGCTGCTCAAGATATAATGGAGTCAGTAATGTTTTGGGTTTTTTGCT
Organism: Vipera berus; assembly: GCF_964194415.1. Classification (NCBI taxonomy): domain Eukaryota; kingdom Metazoa; phylum Chordata; class Lepidosauria; order Squamata; family Viperidae; genus Vipera; species Vipera berus. The sequence continues at coordinate 256,593,495 of NC_138202.1, read as the reverse complement.
TGTACTGATTCACGTGTCTGTTTAAATGTTGCATTAACGGTTGCTCATTGGTGTGTATGTGTAATGGCTACTGACTAAGCCAGACTTGTTGTCTCCAGGACTATCATTGGTAGATTTGGGGTGGGAATGGCTTCCTTCAAATCTATTGGCCACCGCCTAGTGGCCAACCGTATAAATAGCTGCGCAGCAGCCATTGTTTCAGTTCTGTTCTGCTTTACTGCAATAAAGCATGTTACTGTTTGGAACCTTTGTCTCGCTTATTGCCTGCAATGATCCGACTACACAACAGAGTCATTAATAGAAGACTAGGGACTGGAATGTTAAGGTTCATATATTTTATATATGTTTGTATGTGTGTCTCTGTGTGTATTAATGTTTTTGTATGACTGCTGTGTAGTACAAAGTGAATAAAAAACTGTGAGAAACTTTTCTCACTTCTGTGTTTTCTCTCCTGGACCTTGTAGAGAAAATCAGAACCTTCTACATTTCTCTAATGATAGGTTGTCATGTCAGAATCCAAAAGATATTAATTAAGGTTAGTTTAGCTTCATACCGGTAGCAGTGGTTTAAACTTGCCTTGTTTTAAAATGAGGCATCTTAAATGTTTACTGCAGCTTGTTGGTTTGGATAATGGGATGTACTGCAATAAAGCAATTTTTTTTTTGAAATACCCCTTCTGTCCATGTGGGAGAAAGAGAGGGGAGAAAGAGAATGAGAATCCAGTTTTATGCCTTTTATGCTGGAGGAGGATAGGATCAAATGCAGCCATCTTTGTGCCTTCTTCTCTCTTTCTCTTTCTGCTATTCCCCTTTCACCTTCTCATTATGGAATGGGACAACTCGCCCAGTGGTGGGATTCAAATATGTAAACAACTGGTTCTCTGTGTGGATGCTACTTCCGGAAGTCTATTCTGGGCCTGGGCAACAAAAAATTAGCTACTGGTTCTGCCAAACTGGTGCAAACTGGTTGAATCCCACCACTGAACTTGCCGCAGCCAACTCACAGGACAACTTGCTTCAGGACAATTGAACAGTTCTATTTCATTATTTAAAATAAATTTAAAAAATATTTTGATTTTTGCCATTCACATTTCATTCTGTCCCTCCATTTGCATCTTTTCTTTAATGATTCCATTCCATGATTTCTTTAATGTTAGTGTAATTTTTGTCCTGCAGTGATTTGTTCTGCGGCAAGTTGGCTGCAGCAAATTGGCCATGGCAAGTTGGCCATGGCGAATTGTTCATAGACCATTCTCATTAAACCTTTTCTATTCCTGGTCATGCTTATGAAACGTTAGAGACATTTCTGGCTGTCAAAAGGAGGTTAGAGAATTGTCCTGTTTTGGCTCAAATTTCCCTGAAACTCTGCTTTCACTTTTAATTCATCCCTTGCAGTGGAAGTCATTTGCTTCATAAATCCACAGGCCTCCAAAGCTAATTCTCGGGTTCATAAAAAAATTAGAACTCCCAGGTGTTTTTCATGAAATGAGTGTTTTACTGGCTTCAAGGCAGTTAAGTTTATGTTGGTTTGGAGAAGCATAAATTGGAAGGAGCCAAATAGGCAACTGAGCCCAACCCTCCGCTCACTGCAGGAATCCAAATTAAAGCGTCTCTGACAAGCATCTATCCAGTCTCTGCATGAAGATGTTCACTGAAGGGGAAACCAAAGCCTCCCTTGTGAAAAACGCAGTGTTGCTTTTAGGATCTGGTGCAGTCAGATTAAAAAGGAGGAAATAGTGGGAAACTCTCACAGACATAGCTAAACTTTTAAATGTAAAGGCCACAATAGGAGACATAATAAGAGATGTACCTCTGTTTTGTAATCCTAAAGATCTCTTGCTGCAGTCAACATTATCCTTATAATTTACTGGGCATTTTTGATATGCAGGCAGACTAGGGAGGCCAATCACTGAAAAGAAAAATGAGTAGGAATCCCTCCTACTTCTTATATATCCAGACTCTTAGATATCTGCTTCACGAGCCATTTTGCTGCATGCTGCATATACTCACAATAAATATATACAAGCAGTCCCATATATTTAAAATCTAAGGCAGACCCAGTTATACATCTCAAATAGCACCGTGTGTCACATGATTTCTCTCTCTCTCTCTCTCTCTCTCTCTCTCTCTCTCTCTCTCTCTCTCTCTCTCTCTCCTGTGGGGTCTGGTTCAAGACCATAATAAAGATATTTGATTTAATTGGAAACCCTTCTGTAAAAAGGTTTACAGTGTCTGCAAAACCACCGTGGTCATATATTTGGTATCTGAGCTGGCAAGTCCATCGTGGTTCTATTAGATAAGTAGAAGCTCATTGCCAACTTCTGCTGATCTTAATGATGGGTAAACCAATACAACCCCTTCCTCAGTTCACCACTTCTATTATTCTGTCCCCCTTCCTTTTTGTCAACAAAACTGCAGGCAACAAAACTTAATTTAACAAGAGGGATGAAGTCTCCATTCAGGGGGTCCATATGAGAGCTGTCATGGTTCCGATAGATGGAACCAATTAAAAGAATTTCATTGCTGATTTGTGCTATTTCATTTTTGTACCATTTGGTATGTATGTGTCCAGAAGTCAGTCTAGACTCCTAGTGTTTGCCTGGATAAGTCCCTGCGGTTTTCTTGACAAGATTTCAGAAGTAGTTTGCTTGCTTGCTTCTAGGGATGAGAGGAAGTGTCTGGCTCACAGTCACCCATTTGGCTTCATGTCTAAGGCAGGACTAGTTCTCACAGTCTCCCAGTTCTTAGCTTGTGCCTTAATCACTAAACTAAACTAGTTCTCTATGTGCACCATTTTAGCCTTGAGCAAATCTGCCAGTGCCTTGCCTTTTCTCCTCTCCTCTCCTCTCCTCTCCTCTCCTCTCCTCTCCTCTCCTCTCCTCTCCTCTCCTCTCCTCTCCTCTCCTCTCCTCTCCTCTCCTCTCCTCTCTTCAGATTATTTGCAGGGGCTCTTACTTTTACCAAATGACCTGAAGATTCCAGCTAGAATGCAGAGAAGGAATCCAGTGGTATTTGGAAATATTTTTCTCCCATTTGCTCAAATCTGCCCCTCAATGCTTTGTGCATATGGGAAGGGAGGATGTTCCCATAAGATGTGCTGGTGGGGTGAAGCAATAGAAAAAGAAAGTGTTGGAAAAGGAGTTTTGGCACATAAGGCAGCTGAAAACAGATTTGTGTATTATACCATTTGGGGGAAAATTGTAGGCCTGTATAATTACCATCACCTTGAAAAAGTGGACAGGTGGCAAATTCTCAGATTAATCCACCAGTGCTTGAAAAAGTGATTCAAACTTGGTAGTCCTTACAAAATGGTATCTTTCTAGAAGATATACATAAAACATTTAGACTTTTCTGTTGTAATACTTATTGTTTAATGAACCAAAACATTTCATTACTTTAAAAATATGTTCTGTAATAGTACTTTATCCTTGAATAATTTCTGCATTAATATTTGAATCAACTTTGTACTGAAATGATGAAATTGAATAGTGCCTTCTTCCACTATTCTCTAGAGCAGACATGTCAAACTCGCGATGTCATGTGACGTTGCACAATGTATTGAAGCTTTTTTTTTGCCGGTAATGGGGTGGGCGCAGTTTTGGGATGACACGTATGGCCTGCGGGCTGGTAGTTTGACACCCCTGCTCTAGAGGATCTCAGTTGTTGGTCTATAACAAATACAAGCTCAGCAATCTCTTAGGAGCATCAGATAACTTAAGTAACCTGTCTACCAATCAGTTACTTTTTTGATCTATTAAGGAGGAGAATCTAATTGTTCTGGATTGAATCTAGTCTTAATTCATAATAAAGATCAAACTACCAAGAGATCCTCCCTTTAAATGGTATGGTGCCCATAATCCAGAGAATTGTCAGTTAAATTTATATTAAAGTGCTTCCCTTTCAAGCTTTGATCTCCTTATTGCATAGAATAGTGTGCTTAATAAGGGCAAAGTTGGTTAAAATAACCTTACTTATGAAAATACCATAGTTTGGGATCAAACCAGACCTCCATGAAAAATGGAATCCTTTGATGAAGAACTGAATCAGGACTGCCAGGCTTCCCATAGGTATAGCTGGAAATCTCAACTCTGCAGACTCTGTAACCCATTTCTTGGGATCTGGCTTCACGGAGGAAAACTCATGTGCTTGACCTGCCTAGATTAGTTACTGTACTGCAGACTAGAATGGAGCCATTTACAACAGAAGAGCCCCTTCAAATAGTTCTGACTCATGACCACAGGTTGGGAATCAGAATTTCCATTGCTAAGCAAGATGGTTGTTAAGTGAATTACACCCAATTTTGCAACCTTTTTAAAACATGGTTGTTAAGTGAGCTACTACAAATATTAAGGGAAGCACATGGTTGTTAAGTGAATTCAGCTTCCCCCAGTGACGTAGCTTTGTTGGAAACTAGATGGAAGGTCCCAGATGATGATCACATGACTATGGGAAGTTGCGAGTATCGAAAATACATGCTGGTTGACAAGTAATTTGCATCACATGACAGCATGGCTGCTGTAAGAATTGTACAAGGATCCATCATAGGTCACTTTTTGTAGTGCCAATGGTCACAAAATGAATGTTTGTAAATCGAGGACTACCTGTACTTAAATTCACAATTAAAGTCTCTCTTTTGCTGCTCCAGAGTTTTATTTTTATGCTCCTCTTTTCCAATGTTTCTAAGGCAATGGCTATTTCCCTGCTGTCTTCAAGAGTGGAGCAGAGGACAGCTGAGTTATGTTCATATGATGGTTCTCTCAAGCCCTGGAAAGTCTTTTTTCTATTTTACCAATGTCACTCTGAACAGTAACTTCCTCACAAGTATTTTTATAGAACTATCGATGCTCCTCAAAGTGTATGAAGTGTTTTCAGCAATCCTAACCTTTAGAAGGCAATTACAGTGATATTAATTTTCTTCAAGATGTTTTTACTTTAAAACCAAATAATAGAGGGTTCTATCCATTTTCCCCTTAAAGCAAGAAGAAAAGAGAAGATTTGCAACAGAGGCCCCTTGAATTGTGTATAAAACCTATTTCTTGTACCTTGCAAGAAAAAGTAGGACAAGATCTTCTGTTACCTTATTTTAAATAATGATAATCACCTCCTTCAACTAATTAAAATGAATAGAGTTTTGGACACCCCTTGTACATTATTCTTAATGAACCACAACCAGGGCTTTTTTTCTCATTGAACGCTCAGAACGGAGTTCCGGCACCTTTTTTAGATGGAACCTTGTAGGGTAGGCAAGGCGGGTTATATAACATGTGTGAGTTCTGCCACCTTTTTCTTTTACAAAAAAAGCACTGACCACAAGGGTCATTTTTATCCCACTCCAACTCTTAAATCTGATGAAAAGGTTCAGGTGGAATAGTCTGTCCATCATCTTGGTCCTGAAATCACTAGTGCCTTGCTTTTCCTTTTCTTATTTTGAGGGTGGGCATAGTCCTTCAGAGCTGATGCTATAATACTTCTGTTCATTTTTATGATGCTGTGGACTCTTTGTTTTAAATCTTGTTCATTGTTTTTAACAAATGTCCCATTTAAATTAAATACAGAAAAGATATGCATATGTTGGCAGTCTTGGCAATGTATTTATGCAAGAGGGTAAGTTCAAGGAGGTGATTCATATACAACATTTGATTTCAGGCTTATTCAAAACAAACTCCTGGTACTTATATTAACTTTAGAAATGGCGTGTAGTGATGATTTGGCCAGTGTTTTAGCAGTGTTCTGTGAAACATCTGTTGCAAACTTAGTTTTTCAGGTCAAGGAGTCATTTAAGAAAAGTAACCCAAGGAATTTAAATCAGCCTCAGACTGATAAGCAAAATCTCTTGTCGCTTCATGCATTGATATGCTGTAAGAACTGAGTTTCGATGGAAAAACTATAGCACACCTTAAAACTATGTGGCACAAATGCTAAAACCAACTACAACAACCAGAACAGGAAATGGAAGCTAGCTGAATATTATTACCAGCCTTCTCAGCCTGGTCCTCTGCAGAAGTGTTTAACTACAACAGCCATCAAACTCAGTGAGCAGAGCTATTGCCTAAGGCAGGGGTCGGCAACCTAAAAAAGAAAAAGAGCCACTGGGAACCGGTTCCATCACAAATTAAAAAAAGAGGGAGCCGCGTGCGTGTGTCCATACACGCGCATGCGCAAAAAGGTTTTTTGCGCATGCGCGGACGCACGCGGCTGCCATTTTTTAAAAAATGAGATGGAACCGGTTCCCGGTTGCCCGACGGCGACGGCCCGTCTGCAAAGCTGCCGCTTTCGGCAGCTTCAGAGACGGGCCGCGGCAGCTTCCTCAAAGAGCGGCACCGCTGCCCCTTCGCGCGGAGGTACGCGCGCACCTCCCCAAAGGTTTGGGGAGGTGCGCGCGCAACTCCGGTCGTTCGGAGAGGTGCGCGCGCACCTCTCGGAATGGGCAGGGGCGCCGCTCTTTGAGGAAGCTGCCGCGGCCCGTCTGCTAAGCTGCCGCTTTCGGCAGCTTCAGAGACGGGCCGCGGCAGCTTCCTCAAAGAGCGGCACCGCTGCCCCTTCGCGCGGAGGTACGCGCGCACCTCCCCAAAGGTTTGGGGAGGTGCGCGTGCAACTCCGGTCGTTTGGAGAGGTGCGCGCGCACCTCTCGGAATGGGCAGGGGCGCCGCTCTTTGAGGAAGCTGCCGCGGCCCGTCTGCTAAGCTGCCGCTTTCGGCAGCTTCACAGACGGGCCGCGGCAGCTTCCTGAAAGAGCGGCACCGCTGCCCATTCGCGCGGAGGTACGCGCGCACCTCTCCAAAGGTTTGGGGAGGTGCGCGCGCACCTCCGCCCATTCGGGGAGGTGCGCGTGCACCTCTCCAAACGGGCGGTGCCACTCTCCATTTGGAGAGGTGCGCACGCACCAGGCGGCTGGGACCTGTGGCCTAAGGGAAGTTGCAGTCCATCTCAGCTAGAGGGTTATTGTCAGGGGAAGTTTACCTGTCATGCAAATGTCCTGGCAGCCCTAAAAATTAAAGCAGTTGGTCCCTTTTGAATAAAGTGGGCTATATTCTTTCCCTGTTCTGTCTGAAGGAGTCAAACATAAAGGACAGCTGTAAAGAAAAGTAATTACCTGTATGTAGCTTAAACCCTTGTATATTAGCAGAGGAATATGAGTCTCTCTATACTGTAAAGGGACACAGTGGCTCAGTGGGTTAGGATGCTGAGCTTGTCGATAAGAAGGTTGGCAGTTTGGCGGGTTGAATCCCAAGTGCCGCGTAACAAAGTGAGCGCCTGTTACTCATCCCAGCTTCTGCCAACCTAGCAGTTCAAAAGCACGTAAAAATGCAAGTAGAAAAATAGGGACCACTCCGGTGGGAAGGTAACAGCGCTCCGTGCGCCTTTGGCGTCTAGTCATGCCGGACACATGACCACGGAGACGTCCTCGGACAAGCGCTGGCTCTTCGGCTTTGAAACGGAGATGAGCACCGGCCCCTAGAGTCGGAAACGACTAGCACGCATGTGCGGGGGAACCTTTACCTTTTACCTTTATGAGTCTCTAAAAATTAAGTGAAGGTTTTCTGGAAAGGCAGGTTGGAGAGAACCGAAGAGGAAAGAGATGCTTGCCTTCTTGTAGGTGCTGTAGGGTGGTCTTAATCATGAATTTTCCATGAGGCAACTGAGATGCTTTTGACCTAGACTGTGGTGCAGACAGTGTGTTTTAGAAGGGAGCATAGAGTGCAGGATTCAGAACATCTAGCTCTGCCTTCATATGCTTCCAATTGCCCTTCCTGTTAACTTTATAAATAAATGTTTGGACTAAGCAAGGAAGGGCTATAAGACACTGTCAATTCTGTCTAAAATAAAATGAGCAATAAATTGAATCTTTTATAGAATCATAGGACATAATAGAAAGGACCTAGAAGACCATTCTGTCTTAACACCCATCTGCCCAGGGAAGGAATCCAGTCCTACAGCATTTTTTATAGATGACCATCACCCTATTTAAATACCTCCGGCATTGATGACTCCACCTCCTCCTGAAGCTATACTTCATCATTTGCATTGATGCAGACTTGAATTGCATTTGCCTTTTTACAGCTGGGTCATACTGCCGCTCGTGCTCAGCTTGTGATCTATGGAGACCACACTAAGTTCTTTTGCATGTACTGGTGCCCACCTTCCTATATTCAGCCTTCAATTTTATCTTCCCAAATGTAAGGATTTGCATTTGTCTCTGTTTCCAGCAACAATTGCTGGAAATTTTGCAACAATTCATTTTGGTGGTTTCTGTCCATTTTCCCAATTTGTCAAGATCCTCCTGATGCTTGATGTGATTCTCTAAGAGGTTTGCTAACTCTCCTATCTTTGGGTCATCTGTAAATCTGATCATCATATTTTCCAATGCCAAGTCATTTAAAAATATGTTGAACAGCAAGAGAGTAGAATGGAAGGTGGAGGCATGCCACTTGACCTTTATTCCCACTTGATACAGTGTCATTGATTGTATATACTCTTAAGTAAAATCCTTGACCTAACTTGAAGGAAATCCCACTGAACCTCCAGTGTGCATATTTTAAATACGCACCCAGGGGGTCCTCAACCATAATTGAGCCCAAAATTTCTGTTGCTGAGCAACACTGTTGTTAGGTGAATATTGCCCCATTTTACAACCTTTCTTGCCACAATTATTAAATGAATCATTGCAGTTCTTAGGTTAGTAACATGGTTGTTAAGTGAATCTGGCTTCCCCATTGGCTTTGCTTGTGAGAAAATGATTACGTGACCCTGGGACCCTGCAATTGTCATAAAAGCATGCCGGTTGCCAAACATTTGAATTTTGATCACATGACCATAGATCACATGACCAATGGTCATAAGGTGAAAAAATGGTCATAAGTGACTTTCTTCAGTGCTGTTGTAACTTTGAATAGTCTTTAAGCAAATGGTTGTAAGTTGAGGACTACCTGTATTATTTATATATTTGGTAAAAAAAATTGTCAGTTTCACACACAATAATGTTATATTTCAGAAACATGGCTTTTATTTCATGTATGATCATTTCAGTGCTATAAGAAATGAATGTATGACTCATGATCATCCAAGTATATCTAATGTCCTCTGATATAATCTTATTTATCAAAATAAAATCTTCTCAAATTTACTTATTCCTGTAATTACTTTTGCCAAACCTCCTCTGGTAATGTCAGAGCAAACACTAGACAAATAGAAAAGGCCTTTTTTCAGAGTTCATACTTTAGTTGAAAGGTGAATGAAAATATAGGACTTTTGTCTCATTTTATATACAGTGTCAATCAGAACAAGAAGAAGAATAACATGGTTATAGTACAGATTCCAGCAGTGGGCGGGGGGCTGCCCATTTCAGTCTCAAGAGTTCCTTAATCATCTGAAGATAATTCTCAAAAAGCTATCAAAAATAAATAAGGAATGTTTTGGTGTAGAAAGACCTCTGGAAGTTATAAGTGAACCCAACAAACATTTTATAAAGATGTGGCTTTGTGGCTCTGAGAATAAGGCCATCACCCTACAAATCCAACATTGGATTTATTGTTTTGCCTGATGGGCCAAGGTAACTACTGTATCTTCAAACAGTGTACAGGTTGTCTTCTCAGTGAATAGTCTTTGAAACTAAGGCATGAGTTGGTGATGATTCCTTACATGCAACAGATAAGATGGTAAATTGTTGCCAACTCAGATGGCAGCTAAAAGATTATATGGTTGAACTCACTAAATAGCCAGGATTTCTTGACATGGGAATTAAATATAGATGTCAATGCTGCTAACATCAGATGTTCTTGCTTGACAACAGATGGAATTGCAGCCATTTCCCTCTGTTGCTTTTAGAGTTAGTTGATGCTGGGAGGGGGGCATGTGGATGAGAGTCCAGCTAGTTATAACAACAATAACTCAGTCGTGGGAACCCAAGGTGATTGGGCCCAGAGTTGATAGAGTTTTGGTGGGCTGGAGAACTGGGGAGAAAGCCCTTGCTTCAAGCTAATTGGATAATGTGATTTATGACTGTTTATTGGAAGAGGGAATTGTGCTTTGTTACTTTGTGTCCAGGGGAGGGGAATTTAGTTTTTGGTTCAGCTATGTAGTGCCGATACTTTGTTTCTAGAATAAAAGATTCTTTAAGGTAAACAATGCCTTGAAATTCTTTTGAAGAGTTTCATTTATCGGAACCATGACAATAACAGGAGACTAGTTTTCACTAGCATCCCAATTGGTTTGATTTTCAACGATTTTTTTTGTGCAGGGTTTTTGTTTATTTGTCTAGTAGTACTGGTTGTTCATAAGGGACTTTCAAACAATTGAATTCTTGAATGGCTTGAAGTAGTCATGTTCAGAAACATTGTCACCTTTGGAAATGTCCCCATTTATCTCTATTTGATTTCAATTGAATCCAGTATCTTGTCACTGATTTTTCTAAAGTTTTTCCCCCCCAAGAATTTAGTTTTTCCTGACTGTTTCAGTTACTTTAATCTTTGCCATTGGCTAAACAGCGCCAATCAAAATAAAGTACCTAAAATTATTTGGAAGACAAGGGATAGGAGCAGTGCTTGGATATTGGATGTGTACTTACAGTATGTGAGTGACAAATAACAGATGGATGTCAGATGAGCTGTTTCTTCCTGCATTCCAGTGCTGAAAAATTAAGACTGACCAACTATATAGTAAGAAAGGACTCCCGTTATGCAAATGCTTCTCTGATGTATCACAATCCTAAAAGTGAATTCCGCATAACAAGGACATTTCCCACACTCCTTTAGTGATTGTAAGCTAGATTTGACCTTGACTTCTGTGACAATATCATCTACATGTGGATAGCTACTGATTACTGGTTGACCCATAATATTTACATGTGGTTAAAGCCATTGCTCAGGGACAAACCACAAATACAAACAGGCTTGTTTACTAGCATTGACAGCGTGGCACAGTTGTACTCTCCTGTGATGACAGGATTAAGGGAGGAATTTCCTAATTCTATTGTGTATCTGGACAACAGATTTCCAGCTAAATAGTGCAGAGATAAAACCAGTGGCCTTCACTATTCATGGGTCTTCTGTAAACTCTATTAAATGTAGAGTGTGTGTGTTTGTTTACAGTTTGAAGACTGGGAAATACAAAGACTGATTTCAATGGCGCTTGTAAAAATGTCCTTGGATTGATTTATCTCTGCTCCCCCCCCCCCAAAACGCTTCCTAGCATCTGTATTTCCAAGAGAAATTCAACATTCCATGGGCATTTCACATCAGGGGGAAAAAAAATAATCTTTCGCCCTGCTCCTCTGCTGCCTGAAATCAGATTTTCTGAAGTCCTTTTCTCCTAACAGGCTTGGCGTAGAAAGCCTGCTCTTTAACTTCTATGAAGCTTTCAGTTCCAATTATAGTTAGCACTGGATTTATTGTCTAAAGAATGAATGAACACTATCTGCCATCATCACCTCTCCCTCTTACAGGGAGGAAAACTGGTACTATCTTTAATGTGTGGTCGTGTGTGTGTATCGAAAGGCTGTAAGGTTTAATGATAAATAGCAGCTTTTTTTTTTAACAACACTGTCTTCTAAGTTCTTTTTTTCCCCCACCCTAAAATGCAACTCTTCATCATTTGTACTGATCAATTCTTATGTATATAGGAATAAGACATCTAATAATCTTTTTTATTTTTTTAACTTCATAGTGCATAGATAAAAGCATATACAAAAAAAAACAACAACCTTATTTAATTGGATTATCTAAGAGCCTGGAACTGGGTAGTAGACAATTATTCTACTTTTGCTGTACTTAATAAGTAAATTAAAAGCAGATGAAGTAAAAATAATCTTTTGTGTTACTGACCTCTTTTTGGAGATGGGGGGGGGACTCAGTGGTACATTAAAGAGATTTTTGAGCATATTTGCCACCTTATGGAAACATTTACATCCTTTTCTGTTCTCAAAGACCTTGCACTAACCTGTTTTGGCTTCAATTAATAAGAAAAAATTATGTTACAAAGCATCATTTGGAATTATTTATTTATTAGATTTTTATCTCACTTTATTATTTTTTTATAAAGAACTCAAAGAGTCCAACATACCTAATACTAGTTCCTCTGCCTGTTTTCCCTGTGGATACAGCATTAGACTAGAAATTGGGAGACATCAAGTCCTAGTCTCACCTTGGATTATCTGAAAAACTTATTAAAGACAATTTAAAATGTAATATACCAAGTTTTCCCTAAAATAAGACCCAACCATAAAATAAACCCTATCATGATTTTTAGTGTGTGCCTAATATAACCCCTCTCCCCCAAATTAGCCCCAGTTAATAACCCACATGGCCGCCCGGCCGCCTGCTCCGTCCCACCATCTGCTTGCCCATGGCCACAATGAAGCAGGAGGCAGCACGGTACACCAGTGCAGCCACGACAAGGTTTTAAGGTGAGGCAGGTGGAGGGGTGGAGCTGCCCCATGTGCCCCACTCCCATGCACCTGAGGGCTCCTGCAGCCAGGCCATCCATGCCCCGCCACTCAACTTGCGGCAGCATCAGCAACAACATCCCCATCCAGTGGGAGTCCATATGCCCATTTGGGCCGGCCCAGTGGTAGCAGCACTCCCACTCACCTGTGCTTCGCGGGCTTCCCAGCCCAGAGTGCACCAGCCCCTATGCACTCACCGCCTCTCATATTTTTAGGTAAACACGGGTAGTGGTCTAATGTTTTGATCTGTCCTAATTTAATTAAAATAAAAATCAGTCCAAAGGGATTAACAGCTTTACAAATACACCACACACGACAGTATGTACCTTGTTCTTGACATTTTCTTCAACACATGGGACTTACATTATGATTTACCATGCTGGTTTTAAGGACCATCTATAAAGACTCACTGAGTTTTCCCTAATTTGGGCTGAAAATAATTTCAGTTTCTAGTTGCTGGTTGGTTAGCCACAAAATGAGAGATAAATAAATGGCATTTTTTTTTAAAAAATAACTTCCCTTTTAAAATATTTACAGATAATATGCTGGAAAGGAAGCTGTGGCTTTCAACATACTGCTGAGACATTCTCTCCCTCTCTCTTTCATATTGTACCAGTAAGTTACATGCCACCTAGTGCTTCCAGAGTAGCTGAAGTGGCAGACAAATCGAACAAAAAAGAATATCATAGCCTTTACCAGGTAGACCAGACCAGGAATCACTGCCACAGAAAGGCTATTTTCTCTTTGTGGCTGACTCCAGATACGTTTCTCTCCTCATTTCACCCTTCGCTGAAGATTTCAATGGAGCTTGTAAAACAAATCTCTTTGATAACAAATCTTGCATATTTCCGTTAAAGTCATCTTTCTTACTCTGTGCACACTGACATAATAACTAAGTGGAGGGTATACAAACATTTTATTCTAGACCTTATAGCTGTGTTAACTAATAAAACAACACATTTAAATATAAGTCATCCTGGAGTTATGACCAGAATTGAGCCCAACATTTATGTGGCTAAGTAAGACATTTTTAAAGTGAGTTTTTCCCCTTTCCTGCCACAGTTGTTAAGTGAATTGTTGCAGTTGTTAAATTAGTAGCACGGTTGTTAAGTAAATCTGGTTTCTCCATTGATTTTGCTTGTCAGAAGGTCGCAAAAGGGAATCACATGACCCCAGGACACTGCAGCTGTCATAAATATGAATCAGTTGCCAAGCATCTGAATTTTGTTCATGTGACCACAATTGTAAGTGTGAAAAATGGTCATAAGTTACTTTTTTACTGCCATTGTAACTTTTAATGCTCACTAAATGAACTGTTCTAAGTTGAGGACTATCTGTATTAGACTAGAATTTAACCTGCTCAGGGTCCTAATTTGTAAATCAATAGCATGGACTAGCATCTATCAACTAGATTTACTTTCCCTAAAAAATTGTGTTCCAAATTACAGTATGAGATTTCTGAGGGAATGTGGAGGTATTTATAGTGTGATAATATATGGGTAGAAGCAGGATTTTAGCAGCTAGTTCTGGAATAATTCTTTCTTCATGTTATATAAGTTTTACAAAGCTTGTATTTTGCAACCATCAAAAATGGCTGAGTTTGAAATTAAGGCACTGAGCTTTTATTCTAAAAGGATAGAAGTTTAGGGCAGAGATTAAATTGCTTTCAACTGATGGCTGTCTTGTCTTGTATTCTAAGAAAACTATGCTGTCAATTCATACTTTTGTTTCTAACAGCTGAGAAAAGATGGAGTGCACATATATCAGCTTTTGAAAATGAAAGTAGTTAGGAACATCATAACACTCATAATATGTTCATTGATCTGTCTGTAAATCCAGCCACCTGGCTGGCAGAGATAGATAAAAGATTTATGTCAGGGCAATTTTTTTGTGTTTGAAAATCTCAACTTCTACATTCCAAGAAAGAAAGAGAGAGAGAGAGAGAGAGAGAGAGAGAGAGAGAGAGAGAGAGAGAGAGAGAGAGAGAGAGAGAGAGAGAGAGAAAGAAAGAAAGAAAGAAAGAAAGAAAGAAAGAAAGAAAGAAAGAAAGAAAGAAAGAAAGAAAGAAAGAAAGAAAGAAAGAAAGAAAGCCATTGAAATCCACCTGGAAAATGATATGGCATCTTTTTCCAACCACCAAATATTTCTCCCAAAGTCTATTTCAGAGTAACCTAACCTGTTTCCATCTTCTGAGCCTAACATCAACATCAACCTTCTCAGATAGAAAAGAAGTGAAGATAGCAAATAGTTTTTTTTTCTTGACATCAAAGATAAATAAGATGAACATTGTACTTGAAAAGTAAAGGTAAAAAGGTAAAGATAAAGGTTTCCCCTATCCAATCGAGACTGACTCTAGGGGTTGGTTTTCATCTCTGTTTCTTAGCTGAGGGAGCCAGTGTTGTCTGAAGAGCCAGCATGACTATATGCCAAGACACACGGAACGCTGTTACTTTCCCACCAAAATGGTACCTATTTATCTACATTTGTTTACATGCTTTTGAACTACTAGGTAGGCAAGAGCAGGTAACGGGAGCTCACCCCATCAGGTTCAGAACCCGGACTGCCAGGTACAAGATCTGTGGTGGTACAGTGGTTCGATTCTGAAACCCTCAAGGTTGACTTGGCCTTCCATCTTTTCGAGATTGGTAAAATGAGGACCCAGATTATTGGGGGCAATATGCTGACTCTGTAAACCACTTAGAGAGGGCTGTAAAGCACTGTGAAGTGGTATATACAGTAAGTATAAGTGCTATATTGCTATTGCTATCCAGTTGACAAGCTCAGCATCTTTAATTGCTGAGCCATCACATCCCCAGAAGAAATAAATAGATTAATTCTACAGAGGAAGGCAATGATAAACTTTGGGGGGAAAAAACTTGAGAAAGGGGATTTAATTATCAGAAGGTTCAAGCAATGCTTTAACAGAGGTAATAGGATATGGATATGGAAATTGAAACAATAATCAACAAACAGAAACTCACATACTTTGGGGAATATCATATGAGTGGATGATAAACAAAAAAATACTACACCATCCTATTTCTTATTTCCAAAAAACTGCTCCCCAATCATAGCTATGTAATTGAATCTACAGTAGACTAACAACTACATGATATACCTGTACCTACTTCAGTGTTCCAGTGAAGGTGATAATGGAAGAACAGAGAGAGAGAAAAATCAAAGAGTTTGGGGGAAAATTGATGCAACATTCTGAGCACATGATCTCAGGAAAACAAATAATTATAATAATGCAGGAAAGTAGTGACTATTAGATTAGAAAAAGGTTTGTGGAACACATAGTTAAGCACATGTCTATTCATATGTATACTGTACATCAGGAGAATAAAATCTGAAAGCATCTTTAGTAAATGATATAAGGAGTGTGGGAATGTGGGTCATTCTGGTAAGATCAAAAGTAGATAAAAGTAGAGAAATTGGATATGGAAGAAGTGAGAAGGAGGAAAAATTAGAGTACAAGCTAAATGGCTGCAGGAAGAAAAAAAATGTAGGTATGTTCTTACTTTGGTGAGAGATAATTTGCTTTTGAACTTCCTTTTAATGGAAATGAGATGTCAGTGAACTTCTCCATGGTGGCATGGTGTTCTTGCACTTATTTAACTGCTAGATTGCCAAGACCTTGTGTAAACATTCTGGGCTGCTTTTTGCAATAACATCTCCAGCCATTTGCAGCCGGCTTGTTTTCCCCAACTTCAATTAAACTCCAAGAGAAAAGAGCATGAGGGAATTTGTCCTATGGGGATTTTTTTTTCTTCCAGATTGTTGGCAGTCAGGTTTCAGAGAGATGGAAAAACGTAGAAGAACACTACCACTAGCAAAGTCACCCTCCAATACCTCTGACAATGAAAAAGCTGACAACAATGTTAACAAAGATTCAGACTTCAGCCTTTAATCACCCCGAAGATAAAATAGAAAAGCGGTGTCTTTTTCTTGAAAGGAGGGGGTGAATCAAAGTTTTAAAAAATTACAGAGCATAATTCAGCACAGTTTGTAAGACCAATCTGTTTAGAAAAGTTTCTTATTTGATGTAAAGAGAAATGGATGATAATCACTGACAAATTGATTGGTTTAATCATGGCTGCAGTACGGTGTAAGCAGTATTGTGAATTATTGCTTTGTTGTACAGTTTGATACAAGCCATATTACAGTGATGAGATGAACCTGATATTAAATGGTTGACAATCTGCTGTGGCCTTTGTTGCATTTTGTTTTATGAGTTACTAAGAACCAAACACTCAGCTCAATTTTATTCCTCATGGAGTAGAGCAAAATAATAGCCATAAAATAGATGCCACAGGCAGATGGTTAACTCCCTTTTGCTTTTAGAATGTACAAATAAATAACATTTTTGCTTTGCTTTGCTCTATCTCATATGCAATTATCACGTATTACAAGATACCATGGTATCCTATGTACTTTGCATTCAATATGATATAATTAATGGAAGCCAAATCTAAAGAATGAATACTGTAATTCCATAACAATCTCTATATACATACTCTGAAATAAAACACTTAGATTTCAACAGAGCTCATTTCCTAAAATATAAATACAAAACTGCAACTTCATTTCCCATAGATTCATTACCTCTATTTACCTATGATTAAATCAAACATGACTCTTTTTTAATTCTGGAATTTAGATTATTTTGTGTTGGGAGGGCTATATATATTCCCTCAACTTTCCTTAAAACTTAAAGGTGACACCAAAAAGCTCAAGCTATCATACTATGCCTCCTCAAAAGCCGTTGACTAACAAAGCAAAGAGAGAAAAAAACTTGACGAATGTATCACTAAATGCACTGAAAGAAAAAGATTTGCTAGACACGTAGACTAACAGTCAAGTTAGTTGAGTAATTATTGGCTAATCAGCAGTTTTGAAATGGCAGTTCAGCAGCTCTGAGTGAAGTTTGGAGCAAATGGTACCATTTTCCTAGACAAAAGGAACCATCTTCTTGGGTTGCACCCATTAATTTCCAATTAAATATGTGGAGTACCCTGGAGCAGAGAATATCATGACATTTTATTGAGTTACATACTGTATGCTCTGCAGATAAATGATTATTACTTTTTTTGTTTCATCTGGATTGGCTTATGTTCTGAAAGGGCCAATCTTCCTATGTTCATGATATTATTTCATGGTCCTTTCACTAGAGTACATGCAATAACTTTTCATCTCTCATGAATTCAGCATTGTCTGTGGACACAGTAGAAAAACATGGAGCCCATGCCAAGGAATCACAGGTACTGCCCAACTATCCAAATATCAATTTTAAAAAAGAGTTAGCATCCCTACCTCTCCAAATATGTCTGAAGAAGTGATGGAAGAGAAGCTTGTATGGTGGAACTACCCCCTTCCCCACCATAGTTATATTTTGTACCATAGAAATTTCCAAGTGAACCATGAAAATATGGGAAGAGGGAATCAGTGTGGCTGATGGCAGTAATGCAGTGTTGCCTCCTCTCCTTTTTCAGTCACCATCTTTCTTAGGAGCATTTAAAGTTGAGATGAGGGAGAAAATCTGGAGGAGTGAAAGTCTTATTTTTCTGTATTCTGCTCCTACCCCATGCACAGTAATGTCAAAAGATGACAAGCTGAAAAAGCAAGCAGCTACATTTGTATTAATTAACCGGATTGCCCTGCTACAACCAACTACATCCATGTTCATTGGGAGTTTTAGTTGTAATCTGGAGGGTAGTTGGCTGGGGCTGACTAAGCTATACCTACATTGATTCACAAGCTATAGTACAAGACTCAGTAAAAGATGGGCAGGGAGGGAAGGAAAGGAAAAAAATAGCTGAGTGCTCTGTAAAACACAGAGAGTAAAAATCCCTAAGTAACCATGTCACTAATAATACAATTTATATTTGGCAAATCTGGACAAGTAGTATAATTTAGGTTGATGTAATCTTCCTCTGGCATTCTGTTCATGCCAGGTAACTTACCAAAAAATCTAAGCTCTGATAGTCTGGCAGCAATTACTACATCAAAACAAAACATGATTGCCACTGATTACTTGTGGTGCCTCCCAAAAGAGCTTTCTTTAGCCACACCAGGTTTTTAAGGTCTGGAGGTTAAGATTGGCATAAATGGCATACAGAGGCAGGCTTTTTTCAACTGAGGGATGCCTGCAGTGGTGTATTCTGAATTTATATCCTGCCCTTCTCCGAAGACTCAGAGCGGCTTACAAGCTTAGCAGTAGCCTTCATTCTATGTATATGCCTGCTTATTAGGGCTTTCACACACACCCCAAGCGGCATTATTACAAAGTCAGCTTAATTGCCCCCAACAATCTGGGTCCTCATTTTGCCATTGGAAAACCTGATTACTGATTACTGCTCAGTTAAGGAGATTCTTTAAAAAAAAGCAAAGAGTTCTCTTTAGTTTGAAGTGCTGTGATTCAGGGTCAGCCTGTGGGTTCGGCAGTTGGGTTGGACGGCTCAGAGGAGGAGGAGGGGGGTGTTGAAGACCTTGCTGAGGGGGTTGAAGATCTTGCTGATGAGAGCCCTCAGCCAGGCCCCTCCCACTTGGTCACCACGGAGACCCAGCTGTGTGAGCCTGACAGCGTGGATGAAGATGACCCACAGCTGGCCCTGTTCAAGGACGCCCGACGCAGGAGGCAGTCAATTAGGAGTAAACAGAGGAAGGCAATGGGGCTTCTCGGAAGGAGGCAGAGAGAAGCCACGCCCTGAACTCTATATAAGGGGAATGTGTGTGGAGGGCTGGTTTGCTGAAGGCAACTGCTTGGATAGTTCATGTTTCTTAAAGCTCCTGTTTCTTGGTTTGTCTTGTTCTGTTTGTTTTTGTGGTAATAAATTTGGCAGGCGTAATTCCAGCCTCTTGCCTTCTAGTAAAAGGGGTTGTCCCTGCCTTTTCTGCAGGGCCGGTAGCAGGCTGGTACAGAACAGCTCTATCAGCATCATTAAACATTCTCCTCAAGTTATTGGAGCCTATGACAAAATCCTATCGCTTGTGATTCACTGAATAGCTCCTTTCACTAATAAGTATCATTACTGTTATTGACTGGGTTGTTTTTGAATGAATATCAAAGAAAACTTAGAGGCTTTGTTATATGAAGTCAAGCTACTAGTCCATCTATAGGGAACCAGGTGTTCCCTCAAGACAGGGTGGTCTGTCTATGGGGCTAGTGAAATGGGCACAAGGAATTACATTGAGAGACAGGTGGAAGAGACACTACCAAGACAATGGTCAGATAAAGGAAACCTGAGTCCAGGGCAGAAGTGTAACTTGACAAAATGTCTTGGACAAGACCCTCCCTATTTCTCATGAAGATAAGAGGAGGGCGGCAAAGGGGAAGACACATTCAGACTTACAAAATTCTGTTGCTATAACTTTATAATAAAAGTGCCATTAGCCTGCATGGCTTTGGTTTCCTAATCCGGTCTAATAGCCGAATGGAGCTGTGCCCCCTAAGCCTTGTGAGAAATTCAGATGCTAGTTCTTAGATGGGTTTGGAGAACTTCTGGTGTGCTATTTGTATGGAGTGGACCAAAGGGAAAAAAATCTGGCTCTGTAGAGCTTTGTAGTATCAATTGTCTAGCAACAGATCTCTAGGTTCCAGGTGTGGGCCTTTCCTACTTTTGTACAGCAGCTTTCTGTAACCATTTTTATTTGCCTGAAATGCGGGAAAAAGTTCTGATTTACCATAATGAAAGAAAAAGTGCTTGAACATCAATCCAAAGGCTTAAACATATGGAATAAATCCAAGCAGTCATTCGGGTGAGGGTGAGAGGGATTTTTGGGAGAACCAAGCCTCAAAAGAAACAAATTATATTCTGAACAATTTATTAGATGGGAATCAAGATTTTATATGCTGAAACATGCTAAAGAAATGCCTATGCTTTAATTTTCACTTTAGCTATACTCCTTCCTGGCTGTTCAATAAAACTTTAGGTAAGATGGAAATCTAGTACTTTTTGAAAGAACTATAGTACAGAAAACACAGAAAGCATTGCTAACACTGGATAGCTAAGGTCACATAAAACTTAAATGAAAGGAAAGAAAAAAAAAACATTTGGAGACTATATAAAGAAACTGAGCTACGGACAGTGGTAAAACAAATGATTCACTTATTAATCTGATCTGAAAGCTTTCAGAAACAGATAGCTTATAATTATTCTATGCAACTGAATTATCCAGAAGAGAATGTATAAAGACTGACCAACCTTTTTCTTATTATTCCCAGAAAAGGTAACTAATCTCAAAACAACTTGACACAATATTACGATCAGATGGAGCAAGAATCTAATTATTGCCACATATTGATAGTCCGACAGATTTGATACACGGACCAGCTTCCAATAGGCTATCTCTGTTGAATATGTGCAGCTAATATAGATTTCAGCCTGAAACTGCTCCAATCAGAGCAGAAGCACTGCCTTTTGAATTACATATTTTTTCCATACTCTCATTCCTTCTAAAGAAATAAAATCTGAAAGATGGCCAAAGAACAGTGACAAGGAGTTAGTTTGTTTACAATTTTAATAGGATAATTTGGCTGGCAAATTATTTCGCATGTAAAATTGACGTTTACCCATTTTTAAGGCACTAAAGCAGCATCCTCTTCATATCTGAAAACAGGAAGCATCCTGATTTGATGGTATTAAACTCCTTTTGTTTCAGAGAGCTGGTAAGGTGCTGCAATAGGACTGGGGAAGCCCAGTTTCCAGACCACCCTCTGCCAAAAAATGTTCTTTGGGTGACCTTGGGCAATATGTCCTCCTGGCAAGTTCCAGCAATAAGTAAATAAAAAACAAATGTCCACCTTCTGTGCTAGGACATTTTCTACTTGCCTACCTTTATCCTTTTCTACTTTGCCAGTAAGCACCCCTTCAACAAAACACAGAGCTGCATCCACAGCCATTTTTATTTCCTAAAAGGTTTTTAGCGTGATCCATCCATCCTTCCTTCCTTCCTTCCTTCCTTCCTTCCTTCCTTCCTTCCTTCCTTCCTTCCTTCCTTCCTTCCTTCCTTCCTTCCTTCCCCTCTCTTCACAAAGCTGTGGGTAATGTTGGGTGGAGAGCAAATGGTTGGCTCACAGGCACCTAATGAGCTTCTAAAGATGAAGATGGTTGAAAATATATAGACTTTCCCAGAGTTAACCCCACAATTAATTGCTAAACCACATGGGGTACTTGGAACCAGAAACTGATGTTTTATTGTCAGCAGGCTGTCTTTCTATGCATTTGTTTAAATTAGAAGAAGCTTTAGAAATAATGTCAAAGGGGCATGGGGGTTGACAAGTATCAAAGAAGATGTTTTCGGACATTTCTAAGCTCAGAAACACCATATTGTGTCAAAAGATTCCTCAGCAGTTATTTTTCAAGGCAGTTGAAAACAAAACTTCCATATACAAGGAATTATGGTATTATGGTAAGGTACTGAGGAGGGACTGTCCACTGACAGAATGCCAACGCAAATGGATAGTTAACAACATCTGGGAATATATTACTATTGCTTATTTCCATTTTATTGTTCATTATTTACTTCAGGTACTTAAACTGTCTGTAACAGGTTAAAAAAAGAGCAACAGGGATGCTAAGAAAAATGAAAAACTATGAAATGAGGCCACAAGGAACTGGAATGTATAGCTTTGAGAAGAGAAGGCTAAGGAGGGAATATCGAAGCACTTTTTGAATACCTGAAAGTATGTCACATAAATTAAGTCAAAATATCTTCTCCATCTCTCCAAGTGCTGGATATGAAACAATAGTCTTAGGTTTCAGGTAGGCAAATTTCTATTTAAACTTAGGAAGAAAATCAACACCAAATACCCTAACAGTAGATTAGTGAAACTAATTGCTGAGTAGAGATGATTGGGTTCTCTTCAGATGCAACGTTCAAGCAGGGATCCAATTGTTATCTGTCCAGAATACTTTAATGGGGATTCTAGCATTAAGAGCAGGTTGGATTTGATGTTCCAAATAGTCTGTTATAATCAATGAACTCTATATTTCTACGAATCTCTTAAAAATATGAAAAAGGTTTTCATTTTCTCTTTACTGAGCACGATTGCAAATTACATTCATTACTTATGACCTATTGATCCTGTTAATTCTGAGTGGAGTTATTATTTCAGTGACAAAGTTGACTTTAAGTGTGTCACGGGGATCACTTTAAAAAGGCATCTACACCCAAATACCATCAAACACTGTTTTCAAATCAGTGTGGGGAAGGGAGGGGCTAATACAAAAGAATTCTCAGGCAATAGAACATTCTTAGAACTTGGAAATGATAAGTTAGCAATAGTGGAAAGACAATGTTATCTTGCTAGGATAGGGAACATAGGGAGATAAAAGCTGATGATGATACAATAAATGCAGAATGAGTCACCGTAATCAATATATAGGCATGAGTAAATCAGCAAGGCCTAACTCAAAATTCTAATAAGAGGTAGTAGAATTCCCACAAGATTTTCAGGATGAGACTTCTTTAGCTAAATGTTTCACATAAACTTTTCTGATGTTGATGGAAAGTTTAACTTTGAAAGAGTGTGCAATTAATTCTCCTATGTGATTTGTCTCAATTAATCTTTGCTCCTTTCCATCCCTGCCCCCAAAGGAATGCCTCGCTTTGATTAATGGATCTTAGAGGTTAAGCTAGTTGCAGTTGCTGTCCCTAATCATTGTCTGTAGTAACCGTTAGATGTAGAGAGTAAGAGAGATTACCTTGGTGGAGATATGAACAAATTCCATTATCAAAATGACAAAGGGAAAAAACATACCATAAGTTCCCAACAGAAAATATGCAGAACAGCCTCAGGCATCTCCCTACTTCATATGAGTATAAGAAGTGGGACATGATGAATTTTGTCTAGGAAGAGGGAAGTGATGTGTTGGACTACACTGAAGCAGCATTTTTCCAGGAAGGAGGGAGCACATTCCAAGGAGAGGGGCAGCACAACAAGAGATTTAGGATACCCACTCCCTAAAATCTATGCAAGGGTAGGCAACCTCAGCTCTTTTATGACTCATGGACTTTAATTCCCAGAATTCCCACACCAGCTATGCTGACTCGGGAATTCTGGGACTTGAAGTCCATGAGTCCTAAAAGAGCCGAGGTTGCCTACAACTAGGGTATATCCATTAGGGTAAGAATAGTATAGGTTTACAGGACGCAGTGGCTCAGTGGGTTAGGACGCTGAGCTTGTCGATCGGAAGGTCGGCAGTTTGGCAGGTCGAATCCTGAGTGCCGTTTAATAGAGTGAGCACCTGTTACTCGTCCCAGCTTCTGTCAACCTAGCAGTTCGAAAGCACGTAAAAATGCAAGTAGAAAAATAGGGACCACTACGGTGGGAAGGTAACAGCGTTCAGTGCGCCTTTGGCGTCTAGTCATCCCAGCCACATGACCACAGAGTCGTCCTCTGACAAGCGCTGGCTCTTCGGCTTTGAAACAGAGATGAGCACCAGCCCCTAGAGTTGGAAATGACTAGCACACATGTGCGGGGGAACCTTTACCTTTTACCTTAGTATAGGTTTAATCTGGCAAGATTTTGTTTATATGGTGGAAACAAATAAAAACTGAACTTGAGCTGGATTTTTCTGTTGTTCTTGGGCTGGGCCAGACAGAGAAGAAAGTATAGCACCACCAGACCTGCAAGATTCTGTTATGATAGCTATTCTCAACCACCCGCCCCCCCCAACTTTAGCTTTTCTTTCTATTGACTCTACCTGATCTACCTGGTAGGGCTGACATTAAAGAAATCAAGAGAAGTGGTTGTTTCTGCTACTGAAAGGATATCTTCACCGTGGGGAAAAAGTACCTGAGTGAGTAGTCAGCTATAAATAAGTACATCTTTGTGGAAGATCTGCAATTTGGTTTTTGGATTGGCTTAATTGTCATGGATTCTCCTAATAAACTTGGGAACAATGTTCAGTGAAATTTAAGATCTCTCTGATGGAGAAATTTAATATTTTCACTGTCTTGAAATTCCTAGGATTCCTTAGGTGGAAAGCACAAAGATAAAAATATTTGAAGTTACAGTGGAAACCAAGGTTTTCTATCTTTGGTCTACAGGGTTGACCCAACTGTTAGACATAAAGAGATCAGGCAACAGTTTCTGAGTGTGTGAGAAGGAAAGTACCACTGTACAAACTTCTGGCAACATTTCCTAAACCTTATGCCAAGAAATTCCCTTGGATTAAGTGCAGAGAGATTAAAGCCTGTGTCATTGAAGCTGCTTTCCTGAAGACTAGTGCAATATTTTAGGCAGTGGCGAGTCCAGGCACCTCTTTGGCAGATATCTTCATTTCTTTTTCCCAAGACAAACAAAATGTTTAGAGTAGGGTCTAATTCCCTAACTGGTACTTATATTTTAAAATTTTGGAAATAAGACTGGAAATTATCTTATGCCTTCTTGTACTGCAGGCACAGACAAATTGAGGTCAATGCCAGCCTTTGGGTAGCATGATACACATCATACTCCAGAGTGGGTGTGCGTAAAGTTATTTTGAATTTATTATTTTTTTTCTTGTAATTTTGTAATAATATTTTTTTAAAACCCTCAAACTTTATTTTTCATCAGTAGAGGGCACTAACCCTGTTCTTTAGCTCCATCCATTGGTGTACCAAAAAAATGCAGTTTTTACTTTGTCTTGTCAAAGAACATTCTGTAATGGTATGTGTGAATGATCTTGGGAGACAGGAAGTAGAGCCACAGACTAGGCAACTGTCAGATAAGACGCAGCTTATCCTGCAGAAGGAATGAGGACATGGCAACCATCGCAACTTGGGGGTCCTTCTAGACTCACAGCTCTCCTTAGAAGATCATATAGGAGCTGTGACTAGGGGGGCCTTCGCCCAGGTTCACCTGGTGCGCCAGTTGCGGCCCTATCTAGACCGGGATGCCTTGCGTACAGTCACTCATGTGCTTGTGACCTCTTGTTTGGACTACTGCAACGCTCTCTACATGGGGCTGCCCTTGAGGACCACTTGGAGGCTTCAACTGGTGCAAAATGCAGCCGCGCGAGTTGTGTTGGGGGTCTCCCGATACTCCCATGTTACACCTCTGCTCCGTGAGCTGCATTGGCTGCCAGTTGCCCTCCGGGTGAGATTCAAGGTGCTGGTAATGACCTATAAAGCCCTACATGGCATGGGTCCGGATTACCTACGGCAGCACCTGCTGCCGGCATCAACCTCCCTCCGTCCAGTGCGCTCCCACAGAGTGGGCCTCCTCAGGGTGCCTCCGATCAAAGAATGTTTATTGGTGGCCCCCAGGGGGAGGGCGTTCTCTGTGGGCGCGCCAGACCTATGGAACCGCTTGCTGGTTGAGCTCCGGATGGCCCCCGACCTTCGCTCCTTCCGGCGCGATTTAAAAACTTATCTATTTGAACAATCTGGCCTGGTCTGATGGGTTTGGGGTTGGATTTAGTTTTAACACAGTTTTATTATTGTATTATATTGGGCATAATTATTTAATCCTTTTTAACTTCTTTTTAACTTTTGTATTTATATTTTGATATTTATTGCCCTGTACACCATCCTGAGTCCTTCGGGAGAAGGGCGGTATAAAAATTTAATAAATAAATAAATCTCAGAATGGACTTTCCCTAATTTCTTAGACAGTAAAGATGAGAGAGGAAAGATGTACTTTCAGTTTTTCATATTCTGTTATTGTAACCTTACAATAAAGGTAGTGTTAATACTCATGGTTTGGGCATGAAAGATTGCATTGAAGGACTGATCTTACCACTCTGAAAGCACCTCTCCCATCCTTTGCTTTTACTTTCCAGAAAACTAAGGAAGGTTTCTTCTGAGACACTTCTCACTCCTATTTTCCTTTTGTTGGCTGAGATGCCTTTTGCATGACAGTTGCTTAGGCTGCTGCTCTTTCTCCCATCTCCCAAGGTCATTCCCACATACCATTACACATTCCAATGAAAGGGAACATTTTAAAGAAGCAAAATGCAGTGTGGGGAGGGAAATAAGGAACAAGAAAAGTGCATAAAAAGGCTTAAGGGAGAAGCTAGAGGCACCAGACAGAGAGATCTGGGGAGAAATTAGTGGAGAAAAACAAAACCACAATTAGCAAAAAGGCATTGGGTGAGTTGATAGAAAGTGGCTGGAAGTGAAGTCAGAAGGGACAGCTTCAGTGGAAAAGGGAGAAGAGAAAATAATTAATTTTAAGTGCAACAGAAAAAAAAAACTATCAAGGGAGAGGGTGGAAGCAACCATTGGATAGATGAGATATGAGTGGAGATCAGAGAAAGCAACTGAAGAGGGAATGTAACAAAAGAAGGAAGGCATTGCACAGAACTGGGAGAAAGCAGTTGGAAATAATAGAAAGGTTGACTGGAAATGGCAAGGGACAGGAGGTAAAGTGAGGTATTCCCCGCCAAGAGAAGTGTTTGTCCTGCTTAATAATTCAGAACTGTTTTGATTTATAAGGTGCAATTTGATCTAATGGTTAAGCCACTGGTTTAACAGCAAGCGAAGTTAAGTATCCAGTCCACAGTTTTATGGACTTGTTTGTGGAATTCACCCAGATTTGCCAGGAATCAGGACTAACTCAAAAGTGCATGTGTGAGTGCACACACAGAGAGAGACAGACAGGGAGACTGATCTATAATAATCAAATTTGCTTGCTCCCATTTTCTTATTCCCACCCTTAACAAGTTCCAGCCCTTATTCTACGGATAAAAAAGTAGGCATAATAAGGAATGCCCTGATCCTTATTTTTTAATGTCATGCAAGTAAGGGATCAAAATTAGGATCACCAAGGTTTTCTAGCAATGCTGTAAATAACTAGCAAATGCAACTTTCACTTAGTGTATCTAAAGAATCTGTTACATGTTTTCCTGGGATGTGTTTTAACAAAGTTGCCTAGGATTTTAGCCACAGTTTTCCAATATAGAAACTAAGGCTGAAAAGTGTGTGTGTGTGTGTGTGTGTGTGTGTGTGTGTGTGTGTGTGTGTATGTATTGTATTGATAACCTGCCAGACAACATTCCTCACAAAGAATCAACATATTCCTCTCTCTTTCAAATGCAGATGCCATTTTATTATCACAACAGTTCTATGAGATAAATTATGCCTGGTTGAGTGAGCTTAATTGACTCTAAGCAAAACACCTCTTTGCATTCAGCCACTTTAAGGCCAGAAAAGTAGGGCAAATTAAAGTGAAGTGAAGTGGGAAGTAAACTAGAGGTAAAAGTAAGGTTAGCCATCTCCATAACGTGGTCCTTGTTTGTCTTCTGATCTTTCACATAACATATGAAAACTTGGGATGAAAGGGAAGAAAGAATGGTGGAATGATTACCGGTAGTTTTATTTTCTTTCTCTTTTTCTTCCTTTTGCATTTACAACATTTACTAATGGTTATTTTTGGCTTCCATCTTATGGAAAAAAATTGTAAGAGTGAAAAACTGAGATTGCAGAACCTTCACCAGAGAGGGAAGAAAATACATGACACAGCCACACATTGGATAATAATAATAATAATAATAATAATAATAATAATAATAATAATAATAATAATAATAATAATAATAATAATAATAATAATAATAATATAAAAACAAGCAGAAATGGGCAGGGAAGGGCAATAACGTTCAGACATGAAGTCAAGACACATCCACTTCTTTATTTATATGTCAGATTTGGAGGCCTTCCATCTCACTCAAAGAGAGACTATGGATGTGTACAATTAAAATGTAAAAACCACATAAATATTGTATTCCAACTGGAGGCAGATAAATCAGTAATAAAATTATTAAAGTTGAAAAGGCAGGGGAGGGCCTTCAAGGAATGAACCAACTCCTGTGGTTGCATGTGAGACAGCAGAACCAGGAGAATGGAGGGGGGCACCTCATCTCTCAGAGGAGAATATTCCAAAGGGTGGGGGGAACAGCAGAGAAGGCTCTCTTCCTGGGTCTAATCAGCTGAAGTTCATTAACTGACAGGCTCTGTAAAATACCCCACCTCTCGGACCAGGATGGGCTGATGTAATGGGCTGAAGATGCCTCTGTAGGTAATTTAGCCCCATGCCATCTAGGGCTTTAAAGGCCATAAGCAGCACCTTGAATTTGACCCAGAAGCAAACTGGCACCCAATGCAGTTCACTGTATTATGTGTGCTGTTCTTGGGTCACCCAAAATTGCTCATGTAGCCACTTTCTCTACCAGCTGAAGCTTCTGGATACTTTTCAATGGTAGCCCCATGTAGAACACATTGCAGTAGTCCAGACAAGAGATGATCAGGGCATGAGTTACTGAGTGAAAAACCTCCCTATACTGGAAAGGGCATAACTGGTGCACAAGATAATGTTGAGCAAGTGCCCTCCTAGCCAA
This sequence comes from Vipera berus, assembly GCF_964194415.1. NCBI lineage: Eukaryota > Metazoa > Chordata > Lepidosauria > Squamata > Viperidae > Vipera > Vipera berus. The sequence goes on along the minus strand of NC_138202.1, from coordinate 256,564,732 downwards.
AACTGTTACCTGCTCTTTGAGCAGGAACTATGAGTCCAGGAGGATCCCTAGATTACTCATTGAATCTGTCTGGGATAGTAAAACCCCATCCAGGGCCAAGGATGATAAACTGCCAAATGCAAATGGGCCTCCCATCCACAGTCACTCTGACTTACCGGGGTTCAGCTGAACACTGTTGTTGTACCCCATCCAGCTACCACAGCCTCCTGGCATCATGAGAGAATATCCACAGTCCACAGAGAATGTTCACAGAATGTCTCCAATGGCTCAAGCCATTGTTGCCAATTATGCATTTGGGAAAGTTCCATGTTGCTATACAGAAACCACAGGTGTAGCCTTCATATATATACTATATATATTTTTACATAGAAACAGTTTCTTTGCATCGCTTAGCACCTGAGGAGGTTACTTGTTTTTGTTCAGCTACCCTTAGAGTCAAGAGGGATATTTCAGTCCTAATGCATATTTTAGAAATTAGTTCACTGACCACGTCCACAACTGGGACAGAAACTTCCTTCTTCCCTAGCTTTGTGAAAGTCTGTCTCCAGATGCCATGACATATGCACCCCGGAGGCAAGGCTGAATTAAAAAAGACTGACAGGTGGAAATGGTGGATTATATATTAGGACTTAAGGCTGTTGTTGTTTTGCCTGTCAAGTAATTGAAGAATTTAAACACTTAATCTCTTTTTTACTAAGTAATTCATTGATTCTACAATTAAGGGAAAAGAAAGAAAGAAAAAGAAGAAAGATTAACCCCCAGCTCTATTTTAAAACTAAACTATGAAAAATGCATCATTTGATAGTAATATAATAAAACATACATACCACCTTTTCAAGCATTTTGTTGCTCAATATAACAACGATAATATAATAATGCTGCTAGAAATTAGCATCTAAATACTTCCAAAATAATTCCCTTTCGGTTACATTAAATGTTACAATTGGGAGGCAACTGTCAGAGGACTGCATCAGTTACATCCAAGACTACACATGGGAATAATAGTTGGGGGTTTTCACTACTTTCCATTTGACCAGGTTTGCCCAGAGAGCCAGGTTGAGTTTGGAAATTAAACAGAGTTGGGCTTGGATGGGGGATCTCCAGAAATTTCAAGACTGTAGATGACACAACACAAAAACAAAAACAAAATGACAAATAGGAATATTGGAAAAAAACTATATACTTAATTGTTGTTTATCAAAATAATGAGAATTGTTTTAATCTAATGTTTGCAAAGAAAGATACTTTGGGGAAAAACTGAAATTAACATATGGAATATAGATTATAGAAATTAATTGTTAAAGTTTGTCTTATAAATGTTACCCAGACAGCATACTGTTTACAAATTACTGAATGATTTATGTTATGTTAAAAAATACCAATAAAATATATACAAAAAAATAACAAAAACAAAACAAAGCAAAACAAAACAAAAGACAAAAAAAACACAACTGCAGAAGAAGGCAACGACAAACCACTTCCATATCATTGTTGAGAAGACTACATGGACCTATCTATTTAGTCACCAGGAGTTTAGCATATTTGGAAGGAGGCTATTTATTTATAACCAATAGAGGATGCCATTTAAAAGTAGCAAAAGTGTATGATCTACAAGCATCTTGTACAGATACTGGCTGCTTGCCTCTAAGTTCTATATAGTTCAAAGCATGTTGCAAATAGTAATAAACAGTAAGTAAGTAGGTCAGCCATTAAGCTAAGATGGAAATATTGCAGGATTTCCAGAATACAAGTAGTAGAAACCTTAATCAATGTGCTGCTATGTTTGGACAGGATTGGCCAATGAGCTTAACAAAAAGACCAAGCTTATTTCTGTTGGAGCACCCTATTGACTGCTCACTTACAAAGGAATACATCTGATTAGTTCAGTGCCTGCTACTTATACTTTAGCAAATGAAATGTTTTCTTAATCGTTTAAGAAGGTAAGAAGAAGCCACTCCTTCAAAAGCTAAGAAAGATCTCAGAAAGAACAGAAGTAGGAATTAACTGAGAAGGGAGATTTCTGCTAAGAAAAGTAGGCTGAGGACCACAAGCACAACCACAACATTGCAGCACAGGAATATAGAAAATGGTAAAAAAAATGTGCTGCTATTTAGTTGATGTCTATACCACGTTTCCCTGAAAGTACGACCTACCCTGAAAATAAACCCTAGCTTGATTTTTTTGCGGTGGGTCTAGTATAACCCCTATCCCCAAAATGAGCCCTAGTTTTGGGGTGAGGTGCATGTCTAAAAATCAAGCTAGGGTGAGGGTGGAGCGGGTGGAACTACCCCACACACCCTGTATCCGTTTAATGTTGCAGCCAGGCCTCCCATGAATTTACACCTGCCTCGCCTTGCTGGCCCACTTCTTCTGCAGCACCCCCTGGCCTGCATTTCACCATCAGAGGCTTTCAGGAAATGCCTCTGATGGTGAAATGCAGGCTGGGGGGGGTGCCACATGTATCAATCCAGAGCTCCATTCTCAGCTGCAGAGGCATTTCCTTCAGCTGCAGAAGAAGTGGGCCGGCTGGGTTGGGCTGTTGGCGCCACCACCACAAGGTGAGACTGTGGAAAAGACACCCCCCAAAATAAGACCTGGTGCCTCTTTTGGAGGCCAAAAAAAAAAAAAAAGACTGGGTTTTAATTTTGGGGAAAGACAGTAGCGTTGCACGCCAGATATGGTAGTCTTACTTTATGTTCTGGAAATAGTCAATATGCTAAAATATTGTTTAACAGAAAGTTTCATGGACTTGATCAAGAATAGTGATATTGTGTCTTCTTGATTTGAGACCATTAACTGCCACATGTAGATCAGCTCATATCTCCTATGCAATGGACACTACAATTTTGCTGACTCAAGACACTGATGTGTGAACACTAGAAGGAAGGAAGATACATCTTACTTCAGTGGCCCCCAGCCCTTTGGGCACCAGGGACCAGTTCCACAGAGAGAGGTTTTTCCACAGAAGGGTGGGGACGTGGTTTCATGTGCTGCCTGCATCCTGCAGATGGGGTTTGTTTGTTTGTTTGCACAGCCTGGTTTCTGGCATGCTGCAAACAGGTGCCAGTCCATCAGTTGGGGACCCCTGTCTTACTGCATTATCCTCACTACTGTGCCAGAGGCACTGAATGTATACTCCTCCTTCTACTGTACAGGTTCTCAGATACAAAAATTACACGCTTCTTCTTTGAAGGCTTGTCCCTAGAGTTCTTAGGAATGTAGTGAAGTTTGCTTGATTTATGATTACCATCAGAAGATGCTGTGGTCATCATTAAACAGAGGGGTTACCTACAGTGGCCTTGGGATTCTCACATCAGTTTGTCTTGTTTTATACCCTACAGTGCATTGTTTTATTTTCTTTTGGTCTCTGACATCAACAAATAAAGTAAGATATGGGAACTCATTCTGTGCAGCTGATCCAAAAGGAATATTGATTTTAAACTATAATTGGTTGTATTGTTTTTATTATGACCATTACTTAATCAATTAATGCGTGAAATGCAATTCTTATAATTGATTGAAAATCTTTAATTAGTCAACATTTTAATTTCAGCAGAGCAGAATATATGTAGTTCAGTGTTGAACTGTGGAGTCCTTAGTGTTCGCTGAGCTCGGTTGTTTTCTTGAAGACATTTCATTACCCAACTACCGGTAAATACATCATCAATGCAAGTGAGTGTGGGGGTGTTTGCACACCCTATTTACAGTATATACAGTAGAATGCCCTGCCAGTTTTGATGGGGCTGTGGTTTTTCACCTTGGTAGTTCCTTGATTAGGGTTTTGTTTTCCACTAGATTGCCTGTGGTTAATCCCTGTTTATCTGACTGTTGATTGCTGGAGGGGATGTGTTCTGGGTTTTTTGTTTCCTTCTTAGCTTTTTTATTATCTCTTTTGAATGGTGTGTAAATATGGTTTCTTTCTATGGATCCATTGATGGCTGGTTTGCCAAGCTTCTAAGAATTCCCTAGCATTTATAGATTTAGCTTGGTCTAGGATGCTTACTTTCCCAGCTGAGATTGCAACTGGGTCTGCCCATGTATTGTGAGATTAAGGAGTTTTCATTGTGTCTTCTGACTGTTGTTGGTGTACATGAATGCCCTGTGCTAAAGGGGAACTATGCACTGCTTTATTAGGTTTTTTAGCTGATCAAAGCTAAAGGTTTAGATATAACTGATATAGACAATTAGTATTAGTGACTGCTGTGTCTTAAATTTTACATTCTTGAACGTGTTTTGAACTGCCCTAACTTTACAATCTGGAACAAGAGGTTATGTCAGGAGCATTAATATGTTTGGAAAGAGGCAGTTTCAAATATAGACTGGATTACAAAAATACTTGACTGCAACCTCTAAAATGCAGCTGGCTGCTTTGGATTTCATTATTTCTGTATAGTAAAGAAAGGGGAAAAACTTCTTTGGAATTCATTCATTAGGATATGGTACTACAGTTTTGTGTGAGATGTTCTGATGCTGGATACCTTCATTGTTGATAAGAAATAAACTGACAAGAAGGACATCCTAAGCCAACCCATGCTTTCAAATATGCACACATAAAATACATTAGAGATATTGCTAATTTGCTACCAAAATAAAATACAGACTAGTTGAAGTTTAGAGAAATTACTACAGAATAAATTTTGATTTTATTCAGATGACTGAACTGGAAAACTCAGTGGTAAATCATGACTTTCCTACAGCAGATTTCTCATCCTGAGAGTCTCCAAGTGTCTAGTCTTCAACTCTCATCCTCAGTCAGGATGGTCAACACATCCAGGTTGTAGGGTGTGCAGTTTATGCACAGATTTGCAAGTGTTACAAGCAATTAAAATGATATTTCAAATGGGTGAATGTTTTCTTAATTCAATTTTGCCTTTCTCTCTTTGTGGGGGATCTACTTATTTCTAGTTCACTGAGGAGCGACTTGCAAAAATGTTGATATTTTGTGCAAAACAAAATAATCTCCATTTGTTTCCTCCAGTGCCCATTCAGCTATGATAAAACAGAATGTGCTTTCAAAATGTATCTCAGGAAAAGAGAATTTTTCTGGGTGCTGGCGTTGTTGCTTTTAATTAGTTGGTTTTTCATTTTGAATGTTGAGGAGGGTTGTGTAACTATCCCGCCAGCATTGTATAATCTTTCATCCAGAGTTTCACCATCTTCCAGACTTCCATTCAGTCCCAAGGAAAAACGTTTGAAATGAACTAATGCCCATGTGTTTTTACACCCCAGCCTGGAAGTTTGGGCAATCAGAGATGTTTCAGAGGGATAGACAAATGTGTAACAAAAAAGGACAGCAATATCACCTTTTCCCGTTTCCATCAGTAAAATAAAATCTTGGAAACACCACCAAGAAAAATGGGAAAGAAATCCTAAAGAACTTTCAGACTAACACAAGCAATAAATAAATAAATAAATAAACAAACAAACAAAAAACAGACACCTCATTTGCAAAGGAACAAAGCCTTCGAGAAAGAGATTTGTAGCCCAGCACTGGTGGAAAATGAGTCACAATCCATGTGTGTTTATATCTAGAACTCCCAACTGCTTTACATTCATAATATTGGGACTAATCATTCTAATCCTTTTGGAACGATCTGGGGGGGGGGGCTTTTCTCGCTGACACACACCCATCACTGAATCAGCAGAATATATTCTGGCATGAAAATTGCTGCTGCTGAACTTTAGCTTACCTCCTCTGGCATCTGGTCTGACTCACTGCTGAACGGTACTGCCCTGATTTTATATATGAAACAGATAATGAGCAAACTGATAGATGCTTCCTGTGATTTAGCTGTTGTTCTTCTGCACGTCACCAATCAGTGGTAAAACATGTGCTAAAGCAAGAATGGGGAGGATTTAGCTTCAGGGCTCTGCCTGTCATCTCTATATTTCTTTGCATAGTCTCCTTGCTATGCCTCATTTTGTCATAACCAAAACAGAATAAAGCAAAACTGGAAAAAGAAAGAAAGAAACAGAACAGAATCGTACAGAGAGCCGAGTTACAAGCAGTATTTTTATTTGGAAATTCTCTCCCCTTCCTTCCCTTACTTAGGTGAGAAATGCTGATCAGTCTGGTACTGTTGCATAATTTGGATAGTCCATAGATTTTATTTTCTACACACCGATTGCTTCCACCCTTCCAGGAAGGATGAGGAATGACACAAATATGTGTCATTTTGTGCCAGTATGGATAGGTATGTGCTGGGGAAGGGAAGGATTTGGGGAAGAGAATGCTTAAAACTCTGTGCTTAAAATAAATTGAGTTTTACTCTTCTTGTGCACATCTAGAGGAAATGTGGTGCCCATCTTTTAAGGGAGACACAGCCAAATAACAAAGTTAACAGGGCACTGGAGGGAAGGAGGCATGCCCCATTCAGCCTAAGATTGCACCCCTCTGATGCCTTCCACCATTACCTCGGATAAAATGGTGACGTTTAACAGATTCTTCATAACTTGCAGCTGACATTCGACACTACTCATTTAAGACATGGACAAGGACGTAAAAACACAGAACAGAATAACAGAATTGGAAGGGACCTTGGAGGTCTTCCAATCCAGGGCTTTTCAACCTTTTCACCCCTTGTACCACTTTTAGGATATGGCAACAGTAGCCTAGCAAGGTGTCAAAAACTTGATGACCCCCACCCCCCCAAAAAAGGAAAAAAGTGATGAAGTACAGGTAGTCCTTGACTTACAATAGTTCGCTTAGTGACTGTTTGAAGTTACAATGACACTGAAAAAAAGTGCCCCCCCCAACCATCAGCTGAGCAAGACACCTGCCTGCCCACCCGGTGGCTCTCTTCCTCCTGTCCAAGGTTTTCATTGTTGTGAGCATTTCTGGTGAGGATTGGCAGGAGGGGTGTGTGTGTTTGGTTTTATTCCACCCCTCTGCTGGGTGGTTGCAGCAGGTTTTGGTCACTTCATATGACCCTGGGACACTAGGACCATCATAAATATGAATCAGTTGCCAAGCATCTGAATGTAAATCACAAGACCCTGGAGATGCTGCAACATTCCAGTGATCAGCACTTCTTCTGGGCTCAGAAGAAGCACCAGGATCAGCACCGAGCTCCAGCTGGAGCCTGGTGCTGATCCTGGCACTTCTGTTGAGTCCTGACAGCCCTGAGGAAGCACTGATCCTGGCACTTCCACTGAGCCCTGACAGCCCTGCCGCTCCAGCCATCTCTCGCTCAGGCTTGTGCGGTGCTGCCATTCCCCTCTCCCACTACCACTTTTCTAGGATGATCACGTACCACCTGCCTGGTGCTAATGTACCACAGATGGTACCCGTACCACTGGTTGAAAAGCCCTGTTCTAATCCAACCCCATGCTTAAGCAGGAGACCCTAATGTCAAAAGTCTGCCTCCCTCTTGTGCTTGACAAAGACAAAGACAATGTCAAAGGGACCCAGGGGAAAAAAGCTGTTGCTAGAGCATGTTTGTTATGGTTAGGTACAAATGAGAAAAGGCCCTTTGTATGGAAATCTGACATTTCAGAATTTGAAAAGCCAAGGAGCAGTCTTCTTGCAGACTGGATTTTTCTTTGTATATGTTTCTCTTTAGCATAGCACCTTTTACTTCCTCAAAGTAAGAATTCTCTTACTGTCTATAATTTGACTGTAAGGACAAAACAAAGGATGAGGAGAGTTGAGAGGACAAAAGGTAATGGCTGAACATGAACAAAAACAGCCTAAGGGAAGTTCTGTAAAATAAATTAAGACTTTGTTATGGCTAGGAATCGTGGAGGCAGGGGAGCAGTTTACGGAAAGGCATTGCACCAAAGGTAGAGTTTGTATGAAGGAAAAGATACTTAGCATCCTGTACCTTTTTAAAGAAATGACATTTCCTAATCACTTCCTTGACCCTGGGACAAATGAATTGCCCCTGACTCCTGTAACACCGATAGCCAGTTGCTTCTTCTTCCTAATCTGCGACTCTGTGACTCACCAATCTGAGGTTTTATTCGGTACATTTCTTGTTTGTGAATATTGATTCTATATTGTTGATTCTTAGAAGGATTAAGAAAATGCTTTGTCACCTTATCTTACTTGTCAGTTTCCGGGTTACCACACCCAGTGCATGAATTCTGAACATTCCACCCAACAGTGTTTAAAAAGAAGGGAGCAGGGTGGCTGAGCCAGATAACATCTGCTGGGTTGATTTATTTTTCTCTTCTGTTCATGCCATTTTGGTTAACAATCTCCAAAACTGGAAAAGTCGGAACCAAGTCTCTGTGGGCTGATGTAGTTATACAGGAGTGCCATTATGCTCTATCAGAGAACAATATTCTCTGATCTAGTCTTACTGGCTTCAGAAGAATAATTAAGTATGCATATAGACTATTTCTGTTAGGAGAATTGGAAGAAATATGCTAAATTTGTCTGGAACATATGACAATCTCTCCACATTCATTGAATTACTAAACGTAACTAGTAAAATATCTGAATAATAATAATAATAATAATAATAATAATAATAATAATAATAATAATAATAATAATAATAATAATAATAATAATAATAATAATAATAATAATAATAATAATAATAAACATGTGTGGATAATTGCTGAGGCAATACTGGAGGATAGGAAATTCAAGAAGATCACAAAATACCAAGATTCAAACACTGAAATTAAAAGATTGTAGCATAAATCAGCCAAGGTGGCCCCAGTGATTATTGGCACAATGGGTACCATACCTAAAAGTTTTCGACAGCATTTTGAAATTCTGCACATTGACAAAATTTCCCTCTATCAATTGCAAAAGGCCACACTACTTGGATTTGAATATATAATATGCCAATTCATTATGACATCCTAGGTTCTTGGGAAGAACTTGATGTGTATGAAGGCCAACACCAGCTAGGCTGGCAGTTGTTACTTTACATTGTTGTAAGTAAACTGTAGTGTATGCTGCTAAGCATACACAGGAAATACCAGCACAGCAGGGGGCTGGACAGCTCCAGGCTATAACTGCTTAGGCGGGAAAGTCTGAATAGAGTGAGTGATTGACAGCCCCAGGCATGGTCAGCTCTGGCGGGAAGCCAGGGTTTAAACCTATTGGCCACCTGCACTGGCGGGAAGCCCAGGTTCAAATCTATTGGTCACCATTCACCTGGGCAGGTATAAGAAACGCCAGGTAAACCCCTTTGTCCCCAGCTTCATCCCTGATCCAAATAAAGAAGTACTACCCAGCTCAAGTGTCCGTCTCTCTGTGCGACCACGCGACATTGCATAAACAGATAATAAATTTTTAAAAATGGAGTTAAAAAGATGGGTGAAGCACCCCAAAGCCACTAATAATTACAATTACAAATTGGAATCTGTTGCCAGTGGTGTCAAAACAATGAAAGATGTTCATCTTTGTAGCAAGAGACTATTATTATTTGTATATATACAGACATGTGAAATTACAGAAACCCAATACCAATTAAAGAACAGGCAGCTATGATTTCACATTTTTGTGTACAATATATATATAATAATAATTTTATGTTGACAAAAATCACTACCAATTGCAAAGGACAGCTTTACTTGGAACAACTTACAACTTGTGATGATATTTTTAATACCATCAAGCCACAACATTTGCCTATACCAGGTCCCGGGGAAGGACTCGATAGGTAGATAAAATGCCAAAATCAGTCTAAACATCTGCCCAGTGGTGTGATGAAATAATATTAACATAATGGCCATCTTATCATTGTTTCCACACTGCTGGCAATTTATGGTTGGTTTATAATTTATACTAGTAATTGTTGGTGGCTTCAGGATGCTCCATTCATTTTTTTTCTATTTTTCTTTTGTTTTTTAACTTGTCCTTTTTAATGGATTTTGTAACTTTTATTTGAAAACTATTCAGAGCCACTTCAATACAGTAGTGATATGGGAAGTGTATAATTTTTATTTAATAAATAAATGAAATTGTTTTCTCCACCTATAACTACTACTTTAGCCACTTCAATGTATTTTAATGTTAGAATGTGGCAAATGTAGTGTTTTGCACCCTTAGCCCTTATGAGAAGAATGTAAATAGATGAATGAGATTTTGGTTTAGGGAATTCAAGTTTGGAGATAACTTTTGGCAAGCAACTGTTCTCTTCCCCTGTTATTGGCACTATGTGACAATAACAGTGAACTATCTGTGACTTAAGAGAAGCCAGGTCTCCTCTAATATCAGTTTCATTTTAGATGAAGATATGGTTAAGATATGGTTCTTCACCCTATTTGGGGGTCTTACTGACCTTAATTTATTTTTACTTTACTGGCTCTTGATAATGGATTATCAGAAATTTGGGATTTTGCCATAGATTTGCTGGTTTATTGGGTTTGTGTTGAACTTTTTCATTGGCACTGTTGAAACCTTTAAAAATCCACAGATAGAGGGTGAATTATAAACATTTTGATAAATTAAACAATAAAAGAGACACTAACAATTGTCTCTTAGCAATTGACCTTTTACAGCCAGCATCCTTAAATGGTGCTCAGAGGCACCCACCTGCCTCCAGAAACTTTTCTTGATACCGTAACAAGCACCTTCCCCATTCTACTTTTTAAATGTCTGTTAAAACTGAATGAGGGATTCTCTAGAGCTCAGCACTAATCTATATATGTGGAAAAAAATCCTTTGAATAGGAGAAGTACTAAAAGTAAAGATGGCTGTTGCTGGCAGTTTTCATTTGAAAATTGTGTTAAGACAATTTTAGGTTTCCACAAGCTTTCCTCTCAACATGAGCAGCAAGCAGACTTTGATAGTAAAGTTGGAAAACTGAGTTTAGCTGCATTTAACATTTAGGATCTCAGGTTGCTTGCTTCCCTCACAGCAAAAGGATCATGTCAAGTACAAATGTTATACTTTGAATATAAGCTTTTAGCTTCTGTGCTTCAGTATACGAGTTTATCACCCTCACTAGAAAGTCAGGAAATATAAGTTTACTAGAACTTTGATTAAGCTGCGTTATTAATTCACTGAGCTGGCTTACGGAATACAAGGTATACAGATGTAATTTATAGGATTTAGTAAATATGAACATTGCATACAGGCTGAATTCAATATAGGTAAATGCAGCTGGACAAAAACATCTGGGATTGAACATTTACAAGCACGCACTGCTGTGATTATGGGAATAGGCCCTTGATGGGATTTATAGTTTGAGCATAGCTTTATATGCAGCCTTTACATTTGATACATGGTCTGTTTCCTTCCAGCTGGAATGAACTTACTTGACAGTCTAAATCAAAATCTCATAACTGAACTTGTCATTGTGCTGTGTGGGATTGTTTCCCAAGGTTATTTTAGCACATGTGCAAATAGGCATTTTTTATCCCTTGAGAGCCTGGACATAATAATCCATAAAAGGGTTGGGGAAGGGAATCCTGTGTTAACTTGGTATCTTCCCAAATAGTGATTCCACTTTGGATTGCTTCTTAAGCATATCTAGCAGCTGGGCAATAACTGTGATTTGGACATAAAGAATAGGCTTGTCCGTGTAGGATGGGCTAATGTTGATAGTGAAGAGTGAAGATGTTTGGACTTCTGCTCCTTCAGCTGTTTATGGGGCCTCTACATGAAGGCAGCTGAACAGCTGGATTTCCAAAGAAAGATATATGGATTGGCTCCTCTCCAGCTGGTTCCAAAGTCACTAGTGCATATTCCTCACCATAGCTTTGCAGCACCTGCTTAAGAAGCAAACACAGTTTTTCCCTCCTCTTTCACATTAGGCATTTTTATTTCTGCTGACAGAAAAACTGGGATCAATTTCCCTAGTAGCTTGCTGAGGTGATTACAATTTTGGACATGATTTTTCTGGATTTAAGCTGCTATATCCTTTGGAAAGAACATGCAAGGTGCCCACATAAATTCTGTATATAAAGGAAGGCAGCCAGATGTAATGATGGCTTAAACTCTTTTAGATTTAGATTCACTCTTACTTCCCTTTAGCAAACTAGGCCTACTTGCCCTTGGTGATTTTGTCTGTTCCCATCTCAGGCAAACAGAGATGGGAGACACAGCAGTTTTGAGACAGTTAATGGAATAAATGCCATTGGTCATGAGGTATCTTTGATGCCTCACCTGACTTGGTTTTTTGCTGCATCTGCAAGGGAATTTAAAGTAGCATTCCAATCCTCTGAGCTGTCTCCTAACAGCTGTCACTAAAGCTCAAACCAATTCACCAGAGAAACATTTTCCCCACCCAAATATGAAATTTGTCTTCCAGACACATTCCAGTAATCAAAACCTAAGGCAGATAACAAGTTTACCATAAGAAAAAAACATATCTTTCTAATATGATATTGAGGCATCCATAAAATTTGGCAGGATTAGACACTTAGGGATGGTTAACCAATGTTTGTCTTTAAAATTTAATTTTGCTTTGGGAAATTTTACATTTGGGTTAAATTCAGAATTATTATGCATTCTTTCGTTGATTTGACCAATATTAATCTTTTTTTTCCTTGTGAGAAATGATTTAGCGTGTGTTGAACTTTTCTTGATATCAATGGGCCATAGAAATGCTGCATTTTCATTAATTCATGTAGAAAAGCTTTTGATTCTTTGACTTGAGTGACTGGTGTATCAAACTGGTTCTGATTCTTACCCAGAGCAGCCTTACTCAGAAGAAGACACCAGTATAAGAAGAGGCAGGCAGGAATATGTTGATGGTCTTGTAGGACTGTGCAATTGCCTGAAATCTACACTCCAAGATAGTCAACTTGATTAAGATTACAAAATGGTTCAGACTGGAAGAGGTCTAGGATGAAATAGTCTGACTATAGGGCTTTCTGGCTAAATGCATCAATAACTCAAAAGGCTATCAATCAACCAACCAACCAACCAACCAACCAATCAATCATTTGCTTCAAGCTTGCATAAAAAGAATATACCAGGCAGAGGGCAAGGTAAAGGCAGAATGGGGTAGGTTTGAAACATAGTTTTATCCTCCAATCACATAATATCTTTGCTCAAGTCAGTGCTTTTGAAATGAAGGGATAGAAAAATAGCTGAGTGGTGCTCATATGTGAGAAAATCCTAAAGATGCTATGAGAGCAGTGCCCAACAACTCCACCAGCTTTCTTCAAAGTAAGGAATAGTGAGATAGATAAGTTGAATGGATGTCCCTGTATATAGATACAGTATCTCGAATAGCTTCAAACAATAGCAAGTAGCCTTCTCTGGCCATACAGTAATCCTTGACTTATGACCATTTGTTTAATGATCCCTCAAAGCACTGAAAAAAGTGACTTATAGCTGGGTCTTTATACATACAACTGTCACAACATTCTTGTGGTCATGTGATCAAAATTGGGCACTTGGCTACCGGCATGTATTTAGGATGGTAGCCAGAGTCAAGTGATTGCCATTTATGATCTTTTTTGGGGGGGGGGCTTCCAACAAGGAAGTCAAACAAGGAATCTGGATTTGTTTAACTACCAGATGACTTGCTTTCAGACCAGTGATTTGCTATACTACTAATATTTCTGCCAAGGATTTGCAAAGGCAAAGGATTTGCTGGTAACATCACTATTGCCTAGAGGATGCTTCTTTCATGTCCCTGTGAAGGTGCCCATTGAAGTAGTACCCATTTATCTACTCACTGTCACCTGTTTTTAAACTTCTGGGTTGGCAAGAGCTAGAGCTTGTGACAGGAACTCACCCTTCCCCATGGCAGCAACGGATCTCAAACACAAGCCTGCCAGCTTTCTAACCGTGTGAGCCACCGTGCTCCATTTGATTTGCTTAACAACCACAGGAAAAAAGATTATAAAATCAATTGCTTAATGATCATATCACTTAGCGACACTCACAAATATGGTCATAAGTCAAAGACTATCTGTACTAACTGCTTTATGACATTCAAGATTGGACCTGCCTGCTTTTCAGTAAAAGTAAAAATTTCCTTGAGTCAATTTGCCCCTGGTAAATTTCCTTTTCTGGGATTCCCCCCCCACACACTTTGATTGCCTAGCCTAGGTTACAGCCCCGAATAACCTCTATTCCAATATAAATCAAGCACAGTCTTATTTAGCTTTGAAGCTCACACCAAAGTTGGTTAGGCCCTACTACATGAAAAGACCTAGTTTGCAGTGCAAGAAGTTAATATTTTTATGCAGCATGATTCTTTTGCTCTAAGCTATGGATTTAACTTTGATTTCATATTTCTCTGCTGTCAAATCATTTCTCCCCAGTGAATTTCTTCTCACAATAGAAATGTATAAAACTATTATATTAGCGGTTTTATTTCTGAACTTTTCCTTGAGATCAATACTTTGGACTTCATATATTTTTCCCCAGTCACCACACGGTATTTATTGACAGTTCCACTGTACTGATGGCACTACATTCTTAGACAGGTCACTGGGCTCTATGAACAGCCATTCTCAGTTTGGATGCATTAGTGCTACATGAAGGAGTAGCAATGAATCTTGAACTTGCATGCTGGAACTTCCTATTTAGTACAAGCATGAAGAAGAGTGGACAGTATTCATTCTCTGTTACAAGCTAGATAAAATGTTTAATTGCAGAAGCCCTGGAAAATTAGGTTCAGCCAATTGAGGTCTCCAGTTTCCATCTTGCCTGCTGACATGGTTGATGGAAAAGGGCTGTGGGAGGTGAGGTTGCCTATCCTTATGCTGTAGCTTGTCAATTCTAATTTATTTAAATAAATGACAGTTGTCTTTTTATAGTATAGTTATACCTTGTGGTTAGTTAAAAGCAAGAAGGAGATGTTTCCTATCTCCTTGCCATTATGCTGAAAGAGGAGACAGGAGGGAAATGCATGTGAGCCTGAGGCTCAGGAATGGAAGGGTAAACTGTATTTTCATATTTCTTCCAAACAGTCCATTGACACAATCTTTGGCAGAGTCAAACTAATCTGTAGGCACTGAACAGAATAATGCTTTTGACTTTATTTCAATCTGCAAACCATTAGGATTGTGAGGAAACCTCTAGAATTGTGGTTCAACCATAGAAAACAAATCTCTTGACTGGATATACTACTTTGCACCTTCAAAAAAAATGTCCATAATGCTTAATGTCCTGTTGTAAAGTGCAGCTTTGGAGAAGGATTGTAGCTTATATACCATGAATGTGAAATGTGAAAAGACTTTAATAACGATGGGAAATGCTCATGTATAAAACCATGGAAAGCCACTGTAGGCTAGAAAAAAAATTGTGTAGTTTTTTTTCCACAGGGACATATAGTGTGTAACTCTCACTCCACTCTCAAATATAGATGCTGGTATGACCAGACCCTGGTGTTACTCACTCCAGAATCACCTGGAGGGAACTGTATGGAAATCCTCAATCATCCAGGTCATGGTTGTCCCAAAGGTGATTTTCAAAAGGCAGCTGGACTTTCTCAGGTTTTTTTTCTCTTGAAAACGTTTCGCTTCTCATCCAAGAAGCTTCTACAGTTCTGAAATTTTTAAGGAAAAAACAACAACAAGAAGAAAGTCCACTTGTTTTTTGAAAAGCACCTTTGGGACCTTGTGAACTAAATAACTTGTCTGCTTTATCATACCCAAGAAAAAAAACACAGCAATTTGTATTGTTTCTTAGGGGGGTTAAACCATAATTGGCATTTTCATGAACACTGATTTGGCCAATTTTTTTTTTGTCCCAATAAAAAAAGCATGTACAAAAGGAGCAAGGGAAACAAGGACACGTAACCAGCTGCACTGACCATTCCTTTAGTAGTAAATGTGGGTTTGCATAAGCTGCCTAGGATGCAGTACTGGTAATTGGGTGAAAATTCAGAGCCAATCAGTTCTGTCAATCAAGCACCCTTTAGTCCACCTACTTTGTGTTGTTTATGCAAATCAGCAACTATCAGAGGGGAGAATATTTTTAGCAGCAGCAGCCAAAAAAAAAACAGTATCAGTCTTTTTTTCAGTCAGTTAATTACTTCACCCCACTTTTACTTTGATCATGCTTTAATGAGCTGTTATGTCTAATAGATTATTTTTAATGGTGTGGATCATTCCCTAACCTCTGGTTTATAGAATTTCAGAATTTTAAATGTTTCTTAACACCACAGATTTTTATGTGAAATGGCATATATGTTATTCGATGGCTGGATTAGAAAACTATGATTCAAAGCCAGTTTTTTATTGCATAGTGAAATCATGCTTTTTAAGGGTAACAGGGTATTATGGTTTCAGAAGATTGCTTTGGATATTTGGGGTGCTTTACTTCTGCATTAATCCTTTATCTTGCTCGAATTGCCAACTGCTGCAAGTGAACTGCTTTTCCAAGATTAATTGATTAATTGTTCTAACTGTCAGGACATTTCTCCTTAGTTCTAGGTTGCTTCTCTCTTTAATTAGTTTCCCATCTGTTGCTTCTTGTCCTGCCTTCAGGTGCTTTGGAGAATAGCTTGCCTCCCTCTTCTTTGCGGCAGCCCCTGAGATATTGGAAAACTGCTATCAGGTCACCCCTCACCCTTCTCTTCATTAAACTGGACATACCCAATTCCAGCAACCGTTCCCTATATGTTTTAGCCTCCAGTCTCCTAATCATCTTTGTTGCTTTTCTCTGTACTCTTTCTAGAGCCTCAACTTCTTCTTTACATCATGGTGACCAAAACTGGATGCAGTATTCCAAGTGTGGCCTTACCAAGGCATTGTAAAGTGGTATAAACACTTCATATTTAAGTGATTGTCCACTAAGATTCTGAGATCCCTCTCATAGTTATTACTATTGAGTGAGGTACCACCTATACCAGGGGTAGGCAACCTTGGCTCTTTTATGACTCGTGGACTTCAACTCCCAGAATTCCTGAGCCAGCCATGCTGAGGGGAAAGGGAGAGGTTTCCAAGCTGAGCCATGTTGGCTCAGGGATTCTGGGAGTTGAAGTCCACAAGTCATAAAAGAGCCAAGGTTGCCTACCCCTGACCTATACTATACCTGTGCATTTGTTTTTTCTTGCCTAAAGGTAGAACCTTACTTTTTTAACCATTGAATTTCATTTTGTTAGATAGCGCCTAATGTTCAAGTCTGTCAAGATCCTTCTTTGTCTTAAGCCTGTCTTCTGGAGTGTTGGCTATTCCTGCCAGCTTGATGTCATCTGCAAAATTGATGAGTTTCCCCTCTATCCCCTCATCCAAATCATTGATGAAAATGTTGAAGAGCACTGGACCCAGAACAAAGCCCTGGGGCACCCTACTGCCCACTTCCCTCCATGTAGATGCTTGTTATTTGGTCTGGCTAAAAGAGTGGGCGAGCCTCCAGAATAAAAGGCTACTTGATTTAGAAGTCCATGAATTAAGAATCAGATGGCATGGTTATTTATGGTATGACAAGGTTAAAGTAAATATTGACTTTAACAATCACTTTGTTAGATGTGCCATTCTAAGAGTCTGGAACAAATACAAAATAAGGTTTTCTATGAGGATGCCCCTTTGGGTGTTCCCCAGGAAGCTTTTTTTAAGAAAAGAAACGGTGGAGAAACTGGACTGGTGGAAAAATAATAACTTTTAACTTTGGTGATCCTATCCTCAAGACTAAGGAGGAGCTAGAATCAGAAGGACATGTCTGCCATTGCTTTACATATTTACAACTGAAAGAAAGATTTAAACTAGACAAAAAGAAGTATGAGTTTAACTTTGTTAAAAATGAATTGGAAATCCTATTGTGTGGTAGTGATGAACATATTGCTAAGGTCTACAAAATGTAATTGAGTTTGAATTTGGAAAATGAATATGTAAAGCATTGTATGATTAAGTGGTTAAGGAACTTTGGATATAATGTAAAGTTTGAACAATGGGAGAATATTGGATGAAAGGTTTAAATTTTACATTAAATTAAAATTTGAAAGAAAATTTTTACAAGATGATATATCAAGAATGTATAAAGGTATTTCAAATGAATGCTGGAAATGCAAATGTAAAGAAGGGACTTTTTATCAGTTATGGTGGACATATGGTAAAGCAAAGAAATTTTGGAGTGGGATTCATATTCTAATGCAGAAGATTCTCAAAGTGAATATAAAGATAAAACCAAAAACCTTTCTCCTAGGTTTAATGGAAAAATACTTGGAAAAAGTTTTGGAATTTTGATGTTATATATGTTGATGGTAGTAAGATTAATTTATGCACAAAAATAGAAGGATGCTTTGATCCCTACAATGGATGAATGGTTACAAAAGTTGATGGAGTTAGCAGAGATGGCTAAATTGACTGCTTTGGTAAAAGAATAAAACACAAGTACTTTTGCTTTTTTACTTGGAAACCATTTCTGGACTTTGTGCTTGAGGTGGAAAAAATGAAACTTTGATTTGGGGTTTTACTGAGTAGATAAGTTTGTTGTTATAGAAATGGCTAGTTTATACTTTTATGTAAAAGTAAAACATTGAGGTTTCTACTGCACCAAAGGGAGTCGGAAATCAATGCCTTTTTTTCTTTTCCCCTTCTTCTCTACACATTTCTCTTCCCTCTTCCCCCCTACTTTTCCTATTACTTGCTTTCATATTTTTGTATTTTATATTATAAACTAATTTTAAAAAAGATGTTGGATAGGCAATTGTCAGGGATGCTTTAATTTGTGGATTCCTACACTGTGCAGAGGTTGGATTTGTTGTCCTTCATGGTTCTGTCTCACTCTACATTTCTAAGATTTTCTTTTCTACACACACACACACACACACACAGAGAGAGAGAGAGAGAGAGAGAGAGAGAGAGAGAGAGAGAGAGAGAGAGAGAGAGAGAGAGAGAGAGACTCTTAAAAAGCACTTATTATTATCAGCACTCTTTCAAACACAATTCATTCTACTTCCACCAAAGGGCATTCTAAGTGTGATATATAATGACAATTAATCTCCATATACCTTTTTATGTGTTACAAATAAGCTAGTCAAAATGAAGCCTGAGCTGAAATGTAGAGGAAGGTCCTTAACTGAAAAGCTTATATCATCAGTTGGCTGGCAGAGCATAGGTTGACTTTCAAGGCATTGTAGCAAGGTCAATCAATTTGCTCAGCCATTTGCCGTAGGGACCCAACCATAGGAACTGCTAACAAGCAGTACGAGGCAGCATTTAGAAAACAGTATCCAATGTAAGCTGACATTTGATCAATTAACTGTAAATTGGTTTTTTGAGCTTCCATAGAGTGTCTGAGAGATGGATTTTTTTGTTTAGTCCTCAAGAAATGAATAATATATTTCTTTTCCAAAGTCTGCTTCCAGAAGTGAGGAAAGCTAAGGCTCAGAATGAACTAAGGCTTGTGACAAAAGTCAAAAATAACAAAAAAAGCTTCTTTCAACATGTAAAAAACAAGAAAAAAGTCAAGGAAATGATTTGCCCATTAGTGGGAGAAAGTGGCAAGAAGGTGACAAGCAACAGGGAGAAAGCAGAACTTTTTAACTCGTTTTTTGCATCTGTCTTTACACAAAGGGGAAAAACAGCCCAACCTACTAAAAACAGTACCGCAAAAAAACAGATTAGAAACACAAGTTAAGATAGGCAAGAAAATGGTAAGTGAGCACCTGTCCACCTTAGATGAGTTCAAATCACCAGGACCAGATGGACTACACCCCACGGTTCTCAAGGAAATGGCAGATGTGATCTCAGAACCACTGAACTATATTTTTCAAAGATCCTGCAGCACTGGGAAACTACCAGAGGACAGGAAAAGAGCTGATGTAGTTCCCATCTTCAAAAAAAGGAAAAAAATGGATCCAAGAAATTACAGATCTATCAGCCTGACATCAATACCTGGGAAGATTCTGGAAAAGATAATCAAACAACGAATCAGGCAAATAAAGTCATTACTAAAAGCCAACATGGGTTTGTCAAAAACAGATCATGCCAGACAAACCTTATTGCATTCTTTGACCAAGTGACAAAATTAGTGGACCAAAGGAATGCTGTGGATATAATTTATTTGGACTTCAGTAAGGCATTTGATAAAGTAGATCACAACCTACTACTTGATAAGATAGAAAAATGTGGGTTACACAGCATCACTACCACATGGATTCGTAGCTGGCTGACTGGCGTATACTCAGCGTGTGGTCCTCAATGGAACTGCATCTACATGTAGGGAAGTGTGTAGTGGGGTGCCCCAGGGCTCTGTTTGGGCCCAGTGCTCTTCAACATCTTCATCAATGATTTGGATGAGGGGATAGAGGGGGAACTCATCAAATTTACAGATGACACCAAACTGGTAGGAATAGCCAACACTCCAGAAGACAGGCTTAAGATACAGAAGGATCTTGACAGACTTGAACATTGGGCACCATTTGACAAAATGAAATTCAATGGTGAAAAAAGTAAGGTTCTACATTTAGGCAAGAAAAACCAAATGCACAGATATAGTTTAGGAGGTACCTTACTCAACAGTAATAACTGTGAGAGGGATCTCAGAGTCCTAGTGGACAATCACTTAAATATAAGCCAGCATTGTTCTGCAGCTGCCAAAAATACTAACACAGTGCTAGGCTGCATTAATAGAGGAATAGAATCAAGATCACATGGAGTGTTAATACCACTTTACAATTCCTTGGTAAGGCCACACTTGGAATACTGCATCCAGTTTTGGTCACCACGATGTAAAAAAGATGTTGAGACTCTAGAAAGAGTACAGAGAAGAACAACAAAGATGATTTGGGTACTGGAGGCTAAAATTTACAAGGAACAGTTGTTGGAATTGGGTATATCTAGTTTAATGAAGAGAAGAACGAGGAGGGACATGATAGCAGTGTTCTGATATCTCATGGGCTGTCAGAAAGAAGAGGGAGTCAAGCTATTCTCCAAAGCACCTGAAGGCAGGACAAGAAGCAATGGATGGAAACTAAGCAAAGAGAGAAGGAATCTAGAACTGACAGTTAGAATAATTAATCAATAGAACAAACTGCCTCCAGAAGCCATGAATGCTCCAACACTGGAAGTCTTTAAGAAGAGAGTGGACAGCCACTTGTCTGAAATGGTATAGGGTTTCCTGCCTGAGCAGAGGGTTGGACTAGATGACCTCCAAGGTCCCTTCCAACTTTATATTATTATTATAAAACCTTTATTCATAAAACATGAAACTCAGTCAACTGAACACTCAAACTGACTGGCACTAATGGTTGACACGGGTTGCTGCCAGCATCCTAGGTATCAACCAGGTATCTCCTTAAAATGTAAGATGTTCCGAGTAGCACAGTTTTTTGTAGCTTTGCTGGAATTATTGCAGGAAGCTGCAATTTCTTGATGGATTTTGCAAAGTTTTTGGACATAGTTCCCAGTGCCCCGATGACAATGGGTATCACTGTTACATGTTTCATCCACAATCACACAGTTTCGATGGCCAGGTCGCAGTATTTCATAATTTTTTTCAGTTCTTTTTCTTTGACTCTGGCATCTCCTGGTACAGTGATATCAATCAACTGTACGCTTTGGTTCTCTATGACTGTGATATCTGGCGTGTTGTGTTCCAAATGGCAATCTGTCTGTATGCGGAAGTCTCACAAGATCTTCACCCTCTCATTCTCAACAACTTTTTCCACCCTATGTTGCCACGACTTTTCGGACACAGGCAAGTTGTAATTTTTACACAATGTCCAGTGGATTAATTTCGCAACTCGGTCATGTCTAGCTTTGTAATCAGTTTGCGCGATTTTGCTGCACTCACATATTAGATGTGAAACAGTTTCAACTTTGTCATTGCAAAGTCGGCAATTTGGATTGTCAGTGGATTTTTATATTTTTGTTTTCATGGCATTAGTTTGTAGTGCTTGTTCTTGAGCAGCCAGTATTAAGCCTTCCGTTTCTTT